>NC_048599.1:147500981-147745981 GCF_003668045.3 Cricetulus griseus | reverse complement strand
CTCTCGTAGCTGGGAAGCCCTGGAAGTTCTGCATGTCTGCCACTCCTCTGAGTTTCTTGGAACACTATCTTTTCTTCTGAGCTCCAGCCCTTAGATAGCCTCAGACTTCACCTATCTTCAGGTTCAGTGCAGCTGCTGTATCCTTTGATTTTCCTTTGCAAAGAAAAAAAAAAAAAAAGGCTTATTTGGATGTCTCATCCTGCTGTGGGACTGTGAAAGACTTGACAGGGTTTTCTTATTGGATCGGTTAAGAAAGCTTTAAGAGCTCAGGCTATTTGAATCCTTGGTTGAAGAGGTGTGATCTTGAAGCATCTCCTGGTACTAATGATACCGGAGTCTTGGCTCCTCTCTGGACCTTGTTTTCCCACTGTCAGATGAATGGTTTCTGGAGGACCCAGCTCCAGGCTGTTCCTGGTGCTGAGGAGGGAACACACCCGGGTCTTCTCTCCAAAGAACACAGTGTCTTAGGCACCCTAAAAGCATCTATGGAATGATAGCCACTCTGTGTGTGTACACATGTATAAACCTAGAATGCTCACCTTGTGCAGGGACCCTTTTTGTTCCTGGGATGCAGTGGGGGCAAGCCGGGGAGAGTGTGCACATTGCCAACTCTAAATGAGTCATAGGCTTATGTTGGAGCGACATGGAGTGTACAACCAGCCAGGCTCCAAAGCAGCACTTGTAAGGAAGGAAGGATGGAACAAGAGGTCCTATGGCTTTAGGGCAGGAACTGGGGAGTGGCTGCCAATTAGGAACGGTTACAGTTTCCAGTTGAAGAACTCGAGGAAGCCTTTTTGAAGAGATGATTTAGCCAAAGCTAGTGCTGTACCTGCCATCCCATAGCTCATGAGGCTGAGGCAGGAAGGCTATAAAATGTAGTGTGGGCTGCACAGTGAGAGAAGAGGGGAAGGGAAAAGAGTGGGGGCAGGAGATCTATTGTCAAGTCTAGATCATATAGTTCAATGACAAATATCAGAAGAATCCAGGGAGGGGAGAAATCAACATTCCCTAACCTCACCGAGGAAAGGTTCTGAAGGGGATAGGGAGGAGCCACTGGACACAGTAAAACTTTTTGGATGAGTCTAAATGAGTCTATGGAGTTCTCTAGAATCGTGTAGCTAACCCAGGTGTGAGCAGGTGGCCTGGTGCTGGGACAGAGCCCTCCCACAGGATCCTCTGTAATGTTGCTGAGAAGCAGGCTCCCAGCATTCAACACCATCTTAGTGGTTCGTGGGCATTTCAGGACTGTGTGAGACAGGGGTTGGAGCATTTCATAGAGTTTGGAACGGCATGGGGAGATGGTTGGGCTGAAGAAGTTTGAAAACATATCACTTCCCTTCAAATAAGGCATGCACTCACACGGCTTACTTCAGTATTTCAGCCCCATAGCCTCCTTGGCAGTCTATCTGGGAGAGGTCTGCATACACTCCAGGGGTTCCGAGGATGCTGTGAAGTCTGGTGCTGTTAGCATGTGCTCTTTGCCCTGGGCACATTAGATCATTACCAAGGACTCACAGCATTTGACAAATGGGACAGCTGCTGCTCAGGCAATTTCCCAGTGAATGGCTGAGACAGGTGGAGTGGGGAGATAGCCGGCCTGACTGAGCAGGAGAGGCTAATACTAATCATTAGGTCTTTGAACCTTACCATGTTCCCAATTAATGGGTGAATAAAGTGAGACGAGTAATTAGATGGATTCCAACCCACTAACTGTGCTTCCCGCTTGAGTGCCTCCCACCTCCTCGCCTCTCAAGGCAGAGCAGTGATTCCATTGCAAAGAGCAGAGCGGGCTCAGGATACTCGTAACATTAATAGCTGCTGGCCACTAAGAACATAAAGTGGGCACTTGGGATGAGCCGCACTCAGGACTAGGATGTTGGCATTTGAGCAGTGATGACATACCCGCTCCATCGTAGAGACGCAAAGGTCAGGATGAAGAAAGTGTGAAGTACCACCAGGACCGCCTTCTCATCCTTGGCCCAGGACTCTCCCTAGCAGCCTGGCCCCAAGTGAGCTATCTTCTTTCTGTGGCAGGTGACCTGCCCAACCTACTCATAAGGAGCTTCAATTGAATGTAAAGACTTTCAATAGCAGTGAGCGTTGTCATTTGATGGTGTGTTGTAAACCATGCGGCATGGGTTTAGGACTTATATCACTAAAAAAACACCAGTTTACAACTGTACTTTCTCCAGAATGACCCCTTTGGGTGGTTCCTTCCAGTTGTGTGAGTGAAGCTGAGCTCCTGGAAGCTGAGCCTCGAGGGTTCAAAGCCTTTCTCTCTCCCTGGGGACTTTGTGTTTTGGGACCGTAATCTACACAAATCACAGAACTCTGTATAGCTGAGAGTGTGGCCCACCACACCTCTGCCTCTAACTTGCTCTACAGCCAGACAAACAGGCTTCCCCTGGGACGCAATCCTCAGAGAGAACTTACATGAAATAGCCTTGAGGGACTCTTCTGGATCTCGGCTCTTCTGCTTATTGCACTTGTGTTTGTTCCCCATAGATGAAGTCCTACCCAATGATAGTGCATATTACTAATCATAAAACATTTGTTTAGCCACTTAAAGATGGAATTTCCCCAGAAACCTGTACAGCTTTGTTTTCATAACTTCAGTAATTATTGATTTGTTCCTCTTCATTTCCACTATTTTGCCAAAAGGAATAGTGATTCAGCCCCAACTTGTAAATATCCAGAAGAGCCTAGATATCCAGTGACCAGCCTAGAGTCACGCCACTTGATAGGGCAGAGTGTATGTCCTCTTCCCCATTCAGTTGGCTTATGTCCTGGCACACGTGAATCTTCATCCTGGAGGCCTTGCCTAGGTCACCTTGCTCTTAGTGCAGGGCCCAGTTCAGAGTGAAAACAAATGTGCCTGCAAGGAAAAGAACCCCCGCTCCAAAGCTTCAGTGCATGCTCTTAGGGTCACCAGTCTGAGTATGCTGTCTTGTGCCACATGCTGCCTGTGTCCCCAGCCCTCTGAAGTAACACAACCACTTTTCTGGAAACTCCATATGGCTGTGGGGCCACTGGACTCACTTCATGTTAGAAGATCTTGTTTAGGTAGCTGAAGCTCTCTGGACCCTAAAGGTTCTAGTATCTGATAGAGTAAAAATATTTTCCTTTGTATTAATGTGACAAATGTATGTTGTCTATACATAAAATGTAATAAGAGACTTAATTTGAGATTTTAAGAGACTCGGCTCTATGTATGTGTGGGGTGTGTGTAGGCATATGTGACT
The DNA here is from genome assembly GCF_003668045.3 of Cricetulus griseus. Classification (NCBI taxonomy): domain Eukaryota; kingdom Metazoa; phylum Chordata; class Mammalia; order Rodentia; family Cricetidae; genus Cricetulus; species Cricetulus griseus. The sequence goes on along the minus strand of NC_048599.1, from coordinate 147,742,739 downwards.
GTGTGTATGTGTATGTTTCATGTGTGTATGTGTAGTGTATGCATGTGTATGTATGTGTGGTATATGAGTCTGCGTGTGTGTGTGTGTGTGTGTGTGTGTGTGTGTGTGTGTGTGTGTGTGTAGGAGGGTATTAGTGAGTTTACTAGATTCAAGATAAGTGATAAATGGGTGTTTTATTGGGAAACAATTACACAGATAATAGTAAAGAACTGCCCCGGCCTTCCTGCTCGAGAAGATGCAGTCTCTGCCCTTCTGATGCTCTCTGCCACCCAGGAGAGAGTGCCCACCCCGTGCTTCTCTACCTTCCAGTCACATCTGTCCACACCTGAAGCCATGCCCAAATGGGTGTGGCCACTACCACAAATTCACTGGCAAGGCCAGATGCTACTACATGTGTGTATGTGTGTGTGTTTATGGTATGTGAGTGTATGTATATATGTATAAGCGGTATAAGTATGCATGTGTGGTGTGTGGTGTGTGTGTGTGTGGTGTGTGGTGTGTGTGTGTGTGTGTGTGTGTGTGTGTGTGTGTGTGTGTGTTTATGTATGTATGTGTGGTATGGGAGTGGTGTGTGTGTGTGTTTATGTATGTATGTATGTATGTGTGGTATGGGAGTGGTGTGTGTGTGTGTGTGTGTGTGCATGTATGTGAATGGACATGGAAGCCAGAGGCTGACTTCAGGTGTCTTTCTTTGATCACTCTCTACCTTATTTTTTGAGATGAGGTCTCTAAGTGAACCTAGAGCTCATAGATTTCTCTAGAAGAGCTAGTCCTCAAGACCCTTCTGTCCCCTCCCCCACAGCACTGGGGTTACAGGTACATGCCACATGGATAGTCCACATGGTTGCACAGCAAGCACTTTACTAACCAAGATGCCCCCCACCCCGTGTTTATGATCCTGACTGTGATCTCCTGGGAATATGTACATGTTTAAATCTGTTATTACATAGTCAAAATATGTGGGGAAAATTTTATAAGAATTATACCCCAGCTCGGTGGTTGTGGCGCATGCCTTTAATCCCAATACTCAGGAGGTAGAGGCAGTGAGTTCAAGGCCAGCCTGGTCTACAGAAAGAGTTCCAGGACAGCCAGGGCTACACAGAGAACCCGTGTCTTGAACAAAACAAACAATATACCCCAACAAAGCTGTGTCTGTCGGCTGTCAGGCTTTCCCAGAGGTAGCAGCCTTTCCAAGGAGGGTCTGACTGAGAGTCCTCGATCTGACTGGATTAGATCTCACCACATGCTGCTCTGCTCTTGACCACCATCTGCCATGGTACCTTGGGTTTGAGGCTGGCAGGGCACCCCATCAAAATCGCATGGCTGTGTGTCCCATGGCATCAGTCTTCCCGAAGAGAACATGCTTCTTGATGATGTCTTAAGAGCACCAAGGATTTTAAGCCCTAAACGAAGACCCAAACTCAGTCACATAGTATATACAAGTCACTGAAATCACATCTGCCATCACAGCCTCTTGTGGTCTGTGCCGTGGTGCCAAAGGACAGCCCAGCCACTGGGCTGCACAGCTGTCTATTCACAGTCCTCTCTGCCCAGCTAATTCTGCCATTGCCTGTGTAAGGCAACATCATGGGGGTCTTCCCCACACTTCCCCACATTCTCTTAAAAATATGGCCCATATCTCTGTATTCTTGTAGAACTTAACTGTTTTGTTTTGTGTCAGCTTACTTTTTTTGTTTTTTCTTTTTGTTTTTTGCTTTTTGACTTCCTGGGTATAAAGAACATGGGCCCCATGCATCTCTAGATTTCTTTATCCAAGAATGCCTGTCTTCTAGTGGGAACTCCATCAAAGCATTTCCTCAGACTTAATGGCTCAGAAAGCTGGATCATAGTTCAGAGAGAGGTAGTTTATAGTGGATCATGGTGCTGGTATTTGTTGAACAAAAGTGGTAAACATGCCTATCAAATTCCAGGAAATGGCAAATGTGGTGATGGTGACTGTAATAAAAAGAGCCACCTACCCACCCACCTTCCTCACAGCTCAGCCTGCACTCTGAGTCAGGTCTACCGTGTAAGCACATCTCAGTTCCTTTTCACAATAGTGCTATCTAGTGAGGGGCTTGGTTGGTGAGGAGGCAGTCCTAACCCTCTGTGACTGTCGGCTTTGTCAACACAATCTAGAATTCCTTGAGTAGGGAGACTCAATGAAGGATTGTCCAGATTAGATTGGCCTGTGGGCATATCTGTGAGGGAATTAATTTGAGTATGTTAATTAAGGTGGAAAGATATGGCCACTGTGGGTGGAACCACCCCCCTAGACAAGGGATCCCACACTATGTAAGAGTGAAGAAATTCAACGTGAGCAATTCCCTCAATCTCTGCCACTGTGACTTCCCTACCATGACTGACTGTACTGTGACCTTAAAACATGAATAGGAATAAACACTTTCCCTCTCATGTTGTTTTTGTTAGGTTTTTGTTTTTTTTTTTTTAATCATGGCAACAGAAAATGAACCTAAAACAGCCCCAATGCCTAGAGTGGTATTAGGAGGTAAAGCATTTGGAGGTGATCAGATCATGAGAGCAGACCCTTAGGAATGGGATGAGTGCCTCATAAAGGGGATCCAGGAGGCCCTTCTCTCCTAAGTAACCTCAACCAGACTCTGTTGGGCCCCATCAGGTTTCCAGACTCGTGAACAGGGAGATAACAGCTGTGCTGACCTAGCCACACAGTCTGTGATTCTCCACCATAGCAGCATGAACCAGCTACATCCAGCTAAATCAGAAAGCTCATAGCTGGGCTTCTCTGAAGCCAGGACTCCTGCTTCACCCTTGAGGAGAAAGCTACTGAGGCAGCACAATGGCTAACCAGAGAGAGCGATTAGCCTACAGCCCTACTCTGCCACCAACTCACTCACTCTGAGATTGACAGCAGCCTAAGATCACCCCAACAACTGCTTGTGCCATGGGGATGCTAAGAGCCCCATTTTAGAGGGCTGTGATAGCCTTGCCCAGCGTCTTAGGGAACAAAGGAATTAATTAATGAACACGCATCAACTCTTAGTCAACCATGATACAAGGGAAAGAAGAGTTGTTTTCAGATTCTAAATGAAGTAAGGGTCCAGCCATTAGGAAGCCCATGCCTAGGGGGCCCTGTATGCTAGAGTGGTGTGTGAGCCCCACAGGGCAGGGCCTCTCCAGGGCTGCTCCTGGCCCCGAGCCCCAAACCAATGCCCCTGAGAAGCCAACTTCCTGGCAGGTGAGTATGAAGAGAAACTTCAAAGTACACGCCAGGATCCTTTTCTAGCTCCAAAGATTCAAACACCCCGTGAGAGAAGAATAACCCTGGAGCCCTCACATAGGTAAACTGATATCTTTGTGAGAAGAACATAGCACGTAGGAGAGATTGACAGGATAGGATTCTCAGAGCCCCTGCAGCACAAAGTGAGAAGAAGAAAAAAAAAATGAATGCTTTATCTTCTAAAGAACGGCTGATACCTTTCATCCCAAGATTAAGGCTCTTGCCCTCCTCTCCAGAGAGTGATGCTCTTGATTAAAGGGTGGTGTGGGTGTAGAACTGTGGGGACCATCTGTCCATCCGTCTGTCTGTCCGTCCATCCGTCTGTCTGTCCGTCCGTCCGTCCATGCCACAACCTGTCCAGGACTTGTGAGCAGCAAGATTCAAAGGTTGAGTACTGGCTCCTGGCAGGGATTAAGGGTTGACCTTGGGAGCCTGTCATAGGGAACCTGGGAGGAAAGCCTGTCACCCTTCAAGTGTCTGAGGGATTCCCTGAAGAGGAGACCCACATATCTGATGTCTAGGTATCTTGAGCCCTTACCAGGTTTTGACCTGGGAGGAATGACAAACTCAGCGAGTTGGTTTTGAGTATATAAGTTTTACTTCACACTTATGTCAAAGCAACACACAAGTATAAGCAAACAATCCTAAGAACCACAGACAATAGGCTCACAGCAGGGGGTACCTCTCCTGCAGCGGCCCTTCCGTACTTCCGTTCCTCTGGATTCAGGGCGAGTATCCTGAGGGCCGGGTGTCGTGGAACAGCTCAGAACAGGTGGCACTCAGCTTGATGGACTGGTTGTCTCAGGTTAGCGGAGGAGAGTCGTGGTACACTCTAAAATTCCCAATTCTGAGCTGGTCCTTAAATAGTTTGCTAAATCATGCTAATCACACTTTGCCACACTCCACACATTCTCATTCTTATCTATAATGGCCGCATAGTGGGCCTACGCTCCCTTTCTTTTGATCTTTCTTCAGCCAGGCCTTTGCCTGCCTGGTTCCAAGGCTCCTTACACTAGGTATTTGTAAGAGAAAAAGAAGAAAGGACATACCCAACACAGGAGACAGCAAGAGAAAGGTTCAGAGTCACCCAAGGGCCTGGTGTGTCTAGAAAACAGGAGGTGGGTGGGTGAGCACAGCTGGAAGATTGCCCGGTCGGTCGTGGAGGAAGACAAACAGAGGACTTGATCACTAGCTGGGAGCAGGTTCTGAGGAGGCATGTGTAGTGCCTATGTGACAAGGAGTCACCTTTGCTGGGGTATTACCATCCTGGTGGGTCACCAGCTTCAACCCTGGAGGGGTGGGCCCTCCTCTGTTTGTCATGCTCTTTAGCACCTCTGGCTTCCTATCAGAAATGGCTCAGTGGAAAATGGGCCTGAAACCCTGCTGGTGATATTAGAAGGCTATAAAAAAGCTATTCAGAGGAGAAATGGAGAGTGAGGCAAGCACCCTTCCCCTCCCCCTGGCACTTGACCTGTTCTCTCTGTGGCCATAAGAGAAAATCCTCATAATAAGGCCATACAATTGGATTCAAATTGGTTACAAAACCAAAATCAATGTTTTGCAATTTGGTTCACCTCATAAAACCCCCTACACCCTAACCTGCTTATAGACACTTAGGTGAGCTTCCATTCCCTTGTGACAAATGGCTGTTCCAGGGAGTGAAGATGTCTCTCACAAGCTGAAGGAAACCTCTGGAACAAATTTTGGATGATAAAAGTAGCTGGGCTCAACTATTTTTCTCGGGTTTAAAAAAGAAGAAGGAAAAACAAACAAAACCCACATGCTTGTTATCCCCACAGGTATTTCTGGAGGAAATCGCCTGGACCTGTTTCTCTCTCCTCTCTCGGAAGTGCCCAGTTTCACTCTGACCCCTGAGTTTTTCATTGGACCTATTCTCCCCACCTGTCACTTCCATTTCATTTCCAGACTTGTGTTCTTGCACCTTGGAACTCCATTTCATTTTCAACCTCAGAACTCAAACCCTTGTAACTCTGCAGAGGCTGCTCTATTTTCTGCCCCAGGGCTTGTTCCTAACACCTCCTAAATCTTCAATTGCGTTGTGATTAAAGCAAATGACTAGTAGCTGGGTCTCTGGAAGGGAAGCACAGCTGCAATAATCGCCCAAATCACTGCCCAGGCCAGGGCAATGTGACAGTCAGGTGGGAAAGAAACTACCTTGCCTCAAGTTCAGAGCTGTCACTGTGCACTAAACATCTGGGCACCGAACTGAGTCTGGTGGCCTGGGAGAGCCAGAGAGTGACTCCAGTTGCAGTGTACAAACTGTGCAGGGAGCCAATACATTCTCTAGCAAGAAAACCAATGTCAGACCTGGGAGGTGGTGTGGCATCAGTAAGGAAGCTCAGGCGGCAGCCAGACACAGCCAGGTTGGGACCTGCATAGTTCTGTGAGCCATTGTGAGTAGAGCAAAACTGTATTTTGATCAAATATTTTGTTTCTACATCTATGACATGAAGCATACAGCATCTTGGGCTTTTGGGGAATTAAAATTAACACTGTTGTACCTGGCCAGGTGGTGGTGGTGGTGCACACCTTTAATCCCAGCACTCAGGAGGCAGAGGCAGGCAGATCTTTTTGAGTTCTAGTCCAAGTTGGTCTACAGAGCAAGTTCCAGGACAGGCTCCAAAGCTACAGAGAAATTCTGTCTCAAAAAATCAAAAAACAAAACAAAACAAAACAACAAAAACCCTGTTGTACCTAAAACAACAGTGCCCAGTCAGGTGAGTCTGGGATTACAGGTGTGTATGACCATACCTGGTTTATATGGTGCTGAGGCCAGAATGCAGGACTTTCTGCATGCAAGGTCAACATCATCCCCACTGAGTGACATTCCAAGCCTGGGGACGACCTAGTGAACATTGGCTTCACCTGTTGGTGGGAGATTCCTTTTGTAGTTTGGGAACAAACTGGTAAAGTGTTTTTGTTTTGCTTTAATTATGATGCCAATGCTAAAAGAAACCCAAATTTTAGAAAATACAAAAATTTTCTACCAATGTCTACCTATGCCACCTGCAAATGGGGCTGTAACATTATCTCACAGTGTACAGGCTACTGTAATTCTCCTGGCTTTTTAGTGGTTTTATGGTATAAATGTCATCCCACATTGTTCTGCTGTACTCCTCCTCAGCTTTAGTGGTAAGAAAATACCCTCAAGTTCTGTCAAACAGTAATTTATCCCCATCATCAGATGCCTCTGAAAGGCTCGATTTTGTTCCTCTTTAAATAGAGCAGAGCTGTGGTATTACTTAGTCAAGAAAGTGGGCCTCTGGTGAGAAGTGCTGACTGGCTCTTCCAAAGGATTGTAGCAGTGGTTGCCTTGGCTCCAGTCAGCATGGAATGTCTGTTCCTGGAGCTTGGATGGCTGGGTACCATCACTGTAAAGCTAGTTGCCAATTTAGAGTGTGTCAACTAATGCAAAAGTGTATGGGTCTTTGACTACTATGAGGCTGGCATTGTTTCCTGTAATAACAACTCTTTCCGCCAGCCGCCTGAGTTCCGCCACCAAATAACAGAGTCTTATATTATTTACAATGCTGTTGGCCAGTGACTAGGATTTCTTATTGGCTAACTCAGTCTTAGTTATCAACCCAAACTACTAATCTATGTATAATCTATAAAGACATATCTTACCAAGGACACTGGCCTTGCGTCCTCTCTTCCTGGTGATCACATGGCGACCCCTCTTTACTACATTTCCCAGAATCCTCCTCCTCTCCTAGTCCCGCCTATTTTGCAGTGTTTTATTCATTAACCAATAAGAGAGACATATAAACAGAAGGACTTCCATCATCTCCTCTTTTCTGTCTAAATAAAAAGAAGGGTTTACCATTAACATAGTAAAGTATATAACAAAACAGTTATCAAGTAAGAACTATAGTTACAATATTTAGTCCATTAACATTTAGCAAGATTTTAAAGAAAATATCCTATCATTTATCTTATCTTTGTGAGTCTAAAGTCTTATATGTAGCTTATCTTTTATAATAACTAAAGAAAACTATAACCATAACTATCTGTCTTCAACTCCATCAAAGACCACAGAAGGATAATATATAAAACCTAGATCTGACAGAGACATGTCACTACCTGGACAGTCACCCAAAGTTCTTCTGTAACGTTGAAGCATCCATCTTCAACCTATAGGCCACAGTGTGTCTGGAAGACTTCTCAGTGAAGCAGGAACCCTTCAGTACTTTCTTTTTTTGCAAGTTCAGCAGCCACTTTTCCTGTGGGTCCTGCATGTCCAGTTTATCAGCAACGAACAGTCCAGGCAAGAGCATACCCAAATGGTCATATGGCATATCAATGGGAACCGATGCAACTAAAAGACCTGAAAGGAATCAAAGAATCTATTGTCTCATATGGTCTCCATAGCCATTATGTCAAAGAATTATTAAATTTGTGGGCAACCTTTAATAAGGTAATGCTCATAGATTGGGAACATCTAATATCAGCTGTGCTTGAAAATTCATCTCAAATACAGTGGAGAGCTCTATGGAGGGAGGAAGAAAAAGCCCTCGAGCTTCAAGGCTTAAAGAAAGGTTATGAAGCTGCCCAAGATAAGAATCTTGGTGAGGGTCTTTATGCTGACCCACAGGTTCAGGCTGGATATGATGAGCACATATTGTCCTTATGCAGGACAGCAGCCTTAAATGCCTGGGACAAGGTTCATGAACCGAGAAAGAATAGAAACCTATACTAAGATAACACAGGGACCGAACAGTTCACTGACTATTTTACAAAGACTATCTAGGGCAGTAGAATTACAGGTAGTGTATCCAGAACCTAGAAAAATGCTCATATACTGTCTAGATTATGAAAATGCAAATCCACTATGCAAAAGGATATGTTTGCCTTTAAAGATCAGATCAGCACCACTGGAAGGGTGGGTCTTGCATACAGCTAATCTCGACTATAATGTCCAAGATACAGAAGCTTGGGTAGGAGAGGCAATCTCAAAAGGTTTAAAAAGGCACCAAGAGGTTAAATGTCTTAAAGGTGATGACACAGAAGTGTGGGAAGGAGAATCAACTTCCAAAGGTTTAAAAAGACAACAAGAGGCCAGATGCTCTAACTGTAATGAAACAGGAACTTGGGTAGGAAGAGCAATCCCAAGAGGGTCAAGAGGCATCAGGATACTAGATGTTTCAACTGTGGCAGAATAGGACATATTAGGAGAAAATTGTAGGCAAGGAAATTCTAACAGTGTCTAATATAGAAGGCCTCCACCGTCTGGATTATGTAGGGGATGTGGTAAGGGCAGACACTGGACCAATGAATGTAGATCGACCACAGACATACAAGGAAACCCATTACGATTAGGAAATTCCTTGAGGGGACTCTCAAAGGACCCCACATCGACAAAGGTCCAGTCATTCCCCGTCACTGTGGAGGAAAAATCTCTCACAGGACAAATAGATAGTACATTGCCTATTGTAAAGAATGATACCACTGTAGATGGTAGTTTGGCTAGTGAGGAGAAATCAAATGTGACTGGAGGAGACAAGAAATGCATATTTTGGCAAACTACTATAAAGGATCAGAGTTCTTAGTTAAAAGTAAGAATAAATAATAAAGTTACTACCGGTTTGGTAGACCCTGGGGCAGACATGACTATTATAACCCAAAAGTCCTAACCTTAGAGATGGCCTCTAAAAGAGGTGAATGTTCAGTTTTTAGGTATTGGAACTCTATCTGCATTGGACCAGAAGGACAGAGAGGAAGGTTAAAACCATATGTAGCAGACATAGCAATAAATCTCTGGGGTTGTGATCTTTTACAGCAATGGAATACCCAGCTTAACATTCCTCCAGTATCAGATGCAAATCATATACAACCTCTAGATGGTAGACAAAATATAGTAAGACACCATGGAAAACAGAAACCAACCATCCTGGCTGTACATATACAAATTACAAATGAAAAATCTACAGAGGAACCAAAAGCTCTACCCTTAAGATGGCTTACAGATGAACCTTTCTGGATAGAACAATGGCGTATGACTTCTGAGAATCTAGAGGCTTTAGAAAAGCTAGTACAGGAACAGCTACATGCTGTGCATATAGAAGAATCTACCAGCCCTTGGAATTCTCCTGTATTTGTTATCAAAAAGAAGTCAGGTAAGTGGAGGATGCTGACAGATCTGAGAGCCATCAATAAAATAACTCGGCCTATGGGCTCTCTACAGCCTGGAATGCCTTTGCCGTCCTTGATTCCTAAAGGATGGCCTATCATAGTCATTGATCTAAAACATTGTTTCTTCATTATACTGTTACAAGAAAAGGATAGGGAAAAATTCACATTCACTGTACCAACTCTTAATAATTCACAGCCAGTTAAGAGATTTCAGTGGAAGGTTTTGCCACAAGGAATATTAAATAGTCCTACCTTGTGCCAGCATTTCGTACAAAAACCTTTAGAGATAATTCATAAGAAATTTCCATAATATATAACTATATGGATGACATATTATTACCGGATTCTAGAAGGAAACATTAGAATGGATGTTTGAGATAGTGAAGGAAGTTCTGCCTTGTTGGGGATTACAGATTGCCCCAGAAAAGATACAAAGAGGAGATTCTATTTAATTATTTAGGTTATAAAAAAGGCTTACAAAAAAACAGGCCACAAAAAGTATAAATTAGAAGAGATCATTCTCAAACTCTTAATGACCTACAGAAATTGCTAGGGGAAATTTCTTAACTACAGACAATATTTGGAGTAGAAGGACATGACTTAAAGCATTTAAAAATGGCCCTTAAAGGGGACAAGAACTTATACAGTCCACAAATATTATCAGGTGAAGCAGAAAAAGAATTACAATGGGTGGAAAGCAGAATACTAAATGCACATGTAGACCGTGTGAACCCTAATATAGACTGTATTCTGGTTATTTTACCATCCAGAGAATACCCTTCAGGGATTCTGTTACAGAGGGAAAATCTTATATTGGAATGGATATTTCTGCCACATAAACAGAATAAAAAGCTAAAGATGTACATGGAAAAGATTTCTGATTTGATTCTAAAGGGCAAATTAAGACTTTGTCAACTGACTGGAAAAGATCCAGCAGAAATTATAGTACCTTTAACTAATGAGGAAATTTCCTTCTTAAGGAAGGACAATGAATACTGGCAGATAGTTTTTACTGACTTTTTGGGAACAATTAGCAACAATTATCCCAAAACTGACAGAATTAAATTCATAAAAAAAAGTCAGTCTGGATCCTTCCACATATTGTAAGACAAACTCCTGTTTCTGGATTCCTTACCTGGTACACTGATTCGAACAAATCAGGTAAGGCACAATACAAATCAGGAGAGATAAGTAAAGAAGTTCAAAGTCTGTATAACTCTGTACAGAAGGCAGAATTATATGTAATTCTTATGGTACTTATGGATTTTACAGAGCCCCTCAATATAGTTACTGATTCTCAATATGCAGAGAGAGTCATTTTACACAATGAGATTGCAGAATTCGTTCCTGATAATACAGAATTAACTTCACTGTTTATACATTTACAAGATACAATCAGGAACAGAACCCATCCCATATATATAACACACATCAGATCCCATATGGGTCTGCCGGGCCCACTAGCATGAGACGATGATATTGATCGTTTATTAATAGGAAGTGTGCTAGAAGCCTCAGAATTTCATATGAAACAACATGTAAATAACAAAGGTTTGAAAAATGACTTCTCCATCACTTGGCAACAAGCCAAGGAGATAGTGAGAAACTATTCTACCTGTTCATTCTATAATCAAGCTCCATTGCCAGCAGGCTGTAATCCTAAGGGCATTCGGAGAAATGAGGTTTGGCAGATGAATGTCTTTCACTTTCCAGAATTTGGAAATTTAAAATACGTGCATCATACTATAGACACATTTTCAGGATTTCAATGGGCTACTGCTCTTAGCTCTGAAAAGGCTGATTCTGTTATAACACACCTGTTAGGGGTAATGACTATTATGGGTGTTCTTGCACAAATAAAAAATGGCAATGCTCCAGCATATGTCTCCACTAAATTGGAACAGTTTTTCAAATATTATAACATAAAGGATGTAACTGGTATACCACACAATCCTACAGGACAAGCAGTGGTAGAGATCTAATGGAACACTGAAATAAATGCTCCATAAACAGGCTGGGGGAACAAAACCCCCCAAACATAGGTTACATAATGCTTTATTAACACTAAACTTTCTTAATGCTAATGAGAAAGGACAAACAGCTGCAGAAAGACACTGGACTACAGAAAAAACTGCTGAACTGAATCAGCCAGTATACTTCAAAGATGTGTTGACCTCTGTATGGAAACCAGGACATGTGTTTTGTTGGGGAAGGGGTTTTGCCCTTATTTCCACAGAAGAAAAGCTTTGACACCATCAAAGTTAATCAAGATTCAAGTTGAACAAGGAAAACCTCTCGGTGAGGAGAAATGACAGGTCATCCACCAAGGTGTATCTCATAGAAACCTCCCAAAGGAAAGCAAAGTGTTTTGTTTTTATCTTCACAAGGAAACTCATCTCCAGAAAGCAAAAGACACTACGTGGGTGGATACTTAAAGAAGAGAAGTTCCCCACCGCCAATGAAGAACTTCCTAACAGGAATCCTGAACTCTCTGGAAAGAAAATGGGCCACATCTTATCGAGTCCATTGGATCTAACTTGAGTTGTTTGAACTGACACTCTGGCCAGAACTTAGGGTACTGACTTCAGTCAACACAAGGACTTCAATCAAGATAAGGACTTCAACCTAGCCCTTCAATCAAGCATCTCCCACCAAACAAGGACTGGATATAATCCACTCAAGACTTTCACTACACTACCATTTTCTTTCTACAGGACCCCACGAGGCTATCATCGTCCCATTTCAGCAGGAAGTAGCTTGGAGAATACTATACCCACTTTCCCTGCTGTTGTCTCTAAGGATATTTGTACACCTAGTTAGGGCTAGTTTCCTATTGTTTAGGGTTGGGTTTGGAAAGAGTTGTTCAGGCTTGAACATCTCTTTCAGATGACTTTAGAGTTTAGTTGGAATAGATATGGTTAGGATGTGATATAAGTAGATTATTATATCTTCTTGTAATTCATCTTTATGATTGTTAATTATAGATAACTTACACTGTTAAGTTTAAATCCTCTTTCGACTAAAAGGGGAATTGTAGGGGGAAATCCTGTTTAGAGGTGCTACTGACCACGCCCACTTGGGCATGGCCAGAGTGACATAGCAAGGGTTTAAGTAAGAGGGAGATGCGCACGCAGGCCCTTTTCTCTCTTCTGCTTGGCTGAGCAAACAAGGTGGCAGTCTGTACAAACCCAGTCACTGGCTACCTTTGCATGAGTACTATCACTTAATAAAATACCTGTTATCTATCTAGTTCTGACTCCACGTTGCTATTGGGGTTAGTTTCCATATGGGCTCTTATGTTTGTTGTTTATATTTCACTTTGTGGGATTTGGAATGTAGGTGTTTCTATACCTTGGTCATGAGAATGTATGTGTGTCAGGCCAGACGAGGATGTAGGGTGCTTGTCCTTTCACTCTCCATATTGTTCCTTTGAGCCAGGGGCTGACCAGCAAGTCCTGTCAATCTTCCTCTCTTTGCTCCCATGCCCATTCACCAGCACTGGGGTCACAGAAGTGTGCAGCCACGCTCATTTCTCATATGAGTGCTGAGGATTTGAACTACTTCCTACTGTCCCATTTCTCCAGTCCCTCACATGCAGAGAGGAGGAGTCTTTTTCTACTGAGGACTGAGGACAAGGAGTGCAGATGAACCCGAAAGTCTGCACTCTTCAGGTCTCCTTTAGGCCAAGGCCAGCTCATTCCCAAGGTGGTTGCCAGCCCAAAGCTGTCTAAAGTTGATTCACAAACTCGGTAACCTCCATCCCTCCCCCCAGGACTCGAGTGACAAATGTGTCATTAAACACCCAACAGTGGAGAGCTAGAGAGAAGCCCAGCTGCTGAACTCAGCTGAATTCCCATCACCAGCTGACAGCCCATGCCACCTGTAATTCCAGTCCAGGATCCAGTGCCCTCTTGTGGGCCTCATGAGTACAGCCCACACATGCACATAAAAAACATACATCTTAAAACATACATCTTAAAAAGAAAAGAAGCCAGGAGATGGTGGCACACACCTTAATCCCAATACTCGGGGAGGCACAGGCAGGCAGATCTCTCTGAGTTTGAGGCCAGCCTGGTCTACAGAGAGAGTTCCAGGACAGCCAAGGCTACACAGAGAAACCCTGTCTTGGGAAAAAAACAAACAAACAAACAAACAAAAAACAGGAAGGTACGGAGGGAGAGAGGGAAGAAAGAAGGAGAAAGAGAAAGAAAAAATGCAATAGTGACATTGGAGGTTGTGAGCCAGCCTCAGGGCCATGGGTGACCAGCATAAATACATACATGACCTCATGCTTACATTACATCCTTTTAAAAGACTCTCAGTCAAATGAAGTCAGAGAGGGATAAAGCCCTGGAGAGGGAAACACTAGCTGGAGGAACCTAAGGGTTACCAGTAAGTTCTTCCCTTGAGCTACCCAGTTGTGCCTCCTGGGCGGGCTCAAGCTGGGAGGTTTGACTCCAGCAGCTGAAGCTGAGGCCTGTCTGGCTGCCAGCAGGATGTCACCTCTTCAGCCTGGCCTGCTCCCTGCACAGTTCCTCAGCACCTTTTGCTCTCCCACCAGAGGCCACCGTGACTAGTTCAATCAGCTCAAGCTTAGCCCACCTTCCCCATTTTCTCCTCTGGTCTGCTAGGCTTCTGCTCTTTCCTCAGACTGGTTCTCCCTTCCCCTCACGCCCCCTAATTGAAGTGAGTCATAGCTTGTGGTTCTGAAAGCTGAAATTCTCAAGGTGCTGAAGCAGCACACAGAAATAAATCAGCAGGTGTCAGAACGGCTCCTGGGGGGGACTTGGTTGGGGGTAGGGGGGTAGGGATTACTGAAGTTTAATTTACACAACAGCTGTGCTTCTAAAGGGGTGTGTAAATCAGTCCAGAGGTGATTGAAAGGCAATGGGGGTGGAGATTGTTACTTAGAAGACCCCCACAGTGAGCTCTTTTTGTAAAACAAATCTTAGCAAGCTCCCAGGTCTGTGACCCTTCCTCCCTTCAACCCAAGTGGATTAACAAGTACCCTTTGGACTTTATCACACCTCTACCTACCTGCCTGGGCTAAAAATAGTTCCCAGAACAAAAAAAAAAAAAAAAAAAAAAAAAAAAAAAAAAAAAAAGCATGAATTCATGGATTCAAGGAAAGAAGACAGTGCACATGGGGAATTAAACTTCACTCCCTGAAGGGACAGAAATCCAAGTGACCCCTTTCCCCTTCCTCCCACCAGCTGGAGCCGTCTTCCTAACTGTTGTTAGCCCCTCTTAATTTATCCTCTGGTAAACCCTTCTGTTAACAAAGATTGGTGTTATTAATTAAAGGTTATTAGACATGTGTGGGCAGATGTCATGGTGGTTGGGAAGCTTAAGGAAGCTTTCAGTGTCTGTGGATCAGCAGGTGTCCTTCCTTGGCTTATGTTCCCTAGGCAAAGGGGGACCGTGAAGGTGAGGATGCCCTCTGTGTGAGGGAGGACTCCTCTCTGACTGAGGCAGGATAGGAAGACTGGGAAAGTTATGGGGCATGGGAAGGACCCCTCATTCTGGATTCTGGTTGAAGCCTCTGGCCAGCAGATGTCCATGCATTCCATAACAGTCCGTAGCCTTTCTCACGGTCGTCTTCCTAGCTGGAACCCTGCAGGGCTCTCACCAGACTCCCCATTTACAGTAAAAGGACACCCTAACCATCCCCCTCCCTGTAAAATGGCCCCTGGGTCTATTTTATTAGATTGTAATCCCTGTGGGGGGGGGGAGCTGGAGCCAGCTTCAAATCTTGATTATTTGGGGGAAAATAAGTTTCTTAGCACCCTTTGAGAGTCACCAAAATGCCGTTATGTCTACTACTGTGGCAGTTAATTGTTACTCTTCTTTGTGAGACCGACACCATGCTCTCTGGTGAGTCATATTTTCTTCTCAAATGCTTCTCTTTCTTTTGTATACACATATAGAAATTACTGTGTGTGTGTGTGTGTGTGTGTGTGAGAGAGAGAGAGAGAGAGAGAGAGAGAGAGAGAGAGAGAGATAGGTGTGTTTTGTGTGTATGTGTGAGATAGGTGTGTGTGTAATATAGGTGTGTGTACATGTGTTATGTATGTGTGTGTGAGATATAGGTGTGTGTTTATGTGTATGTGTATGCATGCATGTGTGTATGATACAGGTGTGTGTGAGTATGTGTGTGTGTATGCATGTGTGTGTGATATAGGTGTGTGTGAGTGTGTATGTGTGTGTGAGTGTGTTGTGATACAGGTATGTGTGGTCTATGTGTATATGTGTGTGTAAGTGTGTGTATGCATATTTGTAGTGAGATATTCACCCAGCCTGTATCTGGAGTGCTTGACCATGCCCATTTGGGCTGTTGTGCCCAAATTCTGAACCCCCAAATCACCAAGAGGCCCATTTCGATGCAAAAGCAAAGAGTCTTTTATTACAGTTGTTTAACGAAATAAGGTAACCCCATTAGCTCGGGCCTTTCATCTATCCACCACAGAGGACAGCTGGAGAAAAGAGCCCGAGAAACCATGAGACAGGGATCTTATAGGGCAGCATAAGGGGAGTGTCTAGGGGTACGCATAGGCTCAGGATTGGTGTACCTCCAGGCTTGGACAACCTGTCTTGTGTTGATTGCTGGTTGCTATGGCCCATAGGTCCTCCCAGGGCAGTTGCTATGCTCTGCACATCACTGCTGTGCACTTGTCTGTAAAGCACACCCAGAGCTGTAAAGCAAAGCACTACCAGCTAACTTCTGATTGGTTCCTTGCCACGAGGAGGGCATCTGACCTCCTAGTGACCAGGACAGGCCCAGCAAGGTCAGGCGAGCACATGTTAGCCTGTCATGGCTGCCAAAACGGGGGTGGGGGTGGGGAGCTGGTCCCTTCAGGGCATGGTCACCGGTGCAGACATGAAGGAGAGTAAGTTTAGGTCTGGGGTCCGGGCAGGTGGCCCTCTCTTGCATCCAGTTGGGTCACAGGGAGCAGCCTGTGTGGGTGCTTAGAGCGGGAACCTTCGGTGGCCATCTGCTTCTTGTGTGACTTCTCTCTGAAATCAATTGTATTTAAGCCTAGTCCCGTGAATCATTATTGTTCATGCCTCTGCACACGTGTGTGTGAGAGACAGGTGTGTGTGTGTGTGTGTGTGTGTGTGTTGTGTGTGTGTGTGTGTGTGTGTGTGTGATATAGGTGTGTGTGAATATGTGTGTGTGTGATATAGGTGTGTGTGAATGTGTATGTGAGTGTGTGTGTGTGAGTATATGTGATATAGGTGTGTGCGGTGTATGTGTGTATGTGTGAGTGTGTGTGTGTACCCCTTTTCATAAATTCCAACTCTACATTATACTGGCTTGTTTTGAAATTCTTTTCTTTGTCAGTACCAATGAGCTGGTTTGCCTGAGTCAAGGTTTCTAAAAGATCAGAGGAACCCCCCTCGCTGATACTACCAATGGTCGTTGCTGGGATTGCTACCACACATGAGGCTAAATGCCTTGACCATGTGGGGTTATACACTTGGGAACCATCATCTTGTCTACAGGTCTGTGTGTCAAAGCAGATCTGGAAGTTTCCAGCAGGAATCTTGACCTGTTCACATGTTACCGTGGCCAGCTTCAGCAGACATGAGGTACAAGTCTGATAAGATACTGTGACTTCAGAAAAGACTGTCAACCTTCCCTTCAGTTGTGACTGAAAAGTAAGACTGAAAAGACAGACAAGCTGCCTGGTGACATCCAGCATGACTTCCTAGGAGGACAGTGTTCATCAGCTTGACATCATGGGATGGAGGCAGCTCGTCAGAGAGCTCTGCTCTTATGTGTCACTAGGGCAGTGTCTCCAAGAGTGGGAGCCATATTAGAAGCACTGGTTTTAAACTCACTGTTGTCGGCAGGGAACCTAAGCACAGTCCTTGGCACACAGGATATTAAAATGGCAGCCCTGGTGGTCATCACCATCGGCAAGTGTCTATGTCAGGGTACTTTGGATGACACCTGGCACAACAGCACGACCTCTCTGCGTAAGGCTTATTTCTCTCAGCTGTGGAGAAACTGAACTTCATGAGCAGCTACTTTGCCTTCTGAGATGTGGCTTCTGGAGAATGACTCTGTTCTTCCCTCCATTCTTTTTGTTTTCCAGAAGCCTGGAGCCAAGTTTATGTGCCTAACACTAGCAACTATGCAGACTCTTCACCCACTTGTCTTATGTAATCAATCTATCCTTGGCCTTCCCCCTTCCTTCTCCTTCCCATAATCTCCTGATTCCTCTTTCCAGGTGGGTCCTCTTTAGGGCATTTTATACTGTCCTTTCCCTTATCACCTGTACCCATCTGTCACTTATTTATCATCTGTTATCTCTCTGTCACCTATCACTGCTTTATCCATCATCTCTGTCACCTGCCATCGCTCGTACAGATCTTTGTGTAAGACACTTCATATTCTTTTACAAAGAAAATGTATGCTCCTTTTTAAATCAATATTTCAAAGCATTTGAAATTCTCATTGTCATCTTTAAAGTTGCTCAGCACTGATTTTGTTAGAAACTACAGAGATGGACACTTAATTTTATAATGGAGCCCTTGCTTTCTTCCTCATTTAGGCTGGTCTTTGGAAACTATGCCAGCTTAACTGGATTTGCATTTTGATTGAACATCCCACTCACAGAGAAAGGCACCAAGTAATAGGTGCCCTGCTCAGCAGGCTGTCAGAGTGACCAAACCCAGAATGGGATGGGCAACATTTCCCATACCTAGAGGCCTCCTGGTGTCCCATCACCCCCTCACCGCCTTCTCCTCACAGCTACCTGCTCCTTGTTCTTACCCCCTTAGGCTATTTTTGCCTGGTTTTTGAGCTTCACACACACATGTCTGCGGTGCTCACCATGACCCTTCGTGTCCTGAATATCAGTGGTAGTCAGTGGTGTCTGTCTGCACTGGGGAGTTTAGCTGCTGTTTATTCATTTTCACTGCTATAGAAGTGAATACATCTTGGGAATGTTGCTACAGACTGAAATTGATGGCTTCCGTTATTTTCTGTTGCTTGGGGGCCCAAGATAAGTAATCGAGGAAATTAAGTGAAATGGGTGAATGAACGAATTTTTAGAAGTCATCTGTGATGGCCCCTCTCTCCCACAGAGGATCGCCATGGCTGCCCTGCAGCCAGGTCCATCTGTGTGTGAGCAGAGCTGCTGGGACAGCCCTGCATTGTCCTTATGGCGGATCCGCCCTGTGCTGAGCTGGGATGACACAGTTTGTTTATTCAGCAAATGGATATTAATTAAGCTGCTACTGTGTGTGTTGTGACATAGGGGAATCTGGAATGCGCCAAGCACCAAAGCAGGCCTTTGCTGCCCTCGGAGAGCTACATCCTAGTCACAGTTCCCTCAGGCTCACTCGAGCATTTTGCACCACTGACTTATAAGGGTTGCTCCTTGAGGAGTTCCCTAGCCCTCACCTCCCACCCAGAGACTCCTTTCCAAGAACACGTTCCCTCCATCAGCCACCTCCATTCCCCTCAGTGCCCATCTATCTCTGCCTCAGGAACCCTACACATCATTGGCTGAGGGCTGGGATAGCTTAGGCTCTTCTCAGAGTTCCCTTTTGCTAAGGGTTACGAGGAATGGCTCAGTTGGTAAAGTTCTTGCCATGGAAGCATGAGGACTAAGTTAGAATCCCAGAACCCATGTAACAAAAAAAACCCAAAAAACATAAAAACAAAAAACAAACAAACAAAAAAAAGTGTCAGGAGGCAGAGACTGGAGAATCCCAGGGGTTCATTCACCCTAGGGTGTGGCAAATGAGTTCAAATGGTTCTAAAACAAACAAGCAAACCAAAAAGACCCAAAAGGTTGAGAGAGATTGAGGAAGATGTCCAATGTTGACCTCTGACCTCTTGATACAGTGACATACCACGTGAGTAAGCCTGGGGGGATGACATCATTTTACCAGGAAGTTCCTTCTCCCCTGCCATTCCCTCCATCACTGGCACAGCGGCTCTGTTCCTCAGGTCCTAGCCAATGGTGTGCACACATGTACATGTACACGGTGTGGTGTGCAGGGAAACATGAGAAAGGAGACTGAGGAAGGCTGTGAGGAAGGCTGGGGTGAGGGCCAGGGACACAGGGTGATGAAGGATGAAGTTAGTTGCATTTCTAGTTTCACTGTCATGGAGGTTTTGTTTTGTGTGGCAGGGCTGTGGTGGACAAGTGTACAAAAATATGACTTAGAGTGAAGTGTAAAGCCCATGGCTCTTCTAACTCAGCAGAAGCTCATAGGGATGTGTCGTCTTTGGGTCTGGGTGACTGGTCCTTTCAGTGGTTGTGTTAATCTTTCTGCGTGGTATCATTATTTGTAAATTCTTTATGATAAATTGATTTTTATTAAAAATAAAACAACTAGCGTATTTTAAATTTATCTTTAAACAGTGGAGATGAAGTCAGGTGTGGCAGTGGTGTACACTTGTAGTCTCAGTACTCAGGAGGTGGAAGCAGGGCACCATGAGTTCAAGGACAGCTTGGATTACATGAGACTTCTCCTTATTTAAAAAATAAAAATAAAATGAGCAAAGATACCTTAATAGATTTTCTACCACATTACATTATCCAGAACTGGGTTACAGTCCAACCATAAATTAGTATTGTCAATAATATTGGACCGGAAGCAGCCTTTCCCTGAACAAGTCTGGGCTGGGGTCAGCCTCTCCCTGAAGCATATATCTTTGAAAAAGAGCATGGAAGCTGAGTGGAATTTGAGTCTGCCAGGCAAAGGGAAGGGACCAGAGTGAGCTTTCAATTGTGTCTGCAGCAATTTCCTAACCTTAACATAAAGCCACACTCTGTCTCCAGGTAAAAGACAGTACAGGTTGTGTGTGGAGGGGGTATTCTTGTGAGGAGAGGATGTGTGTGTGTGTGGAGGGGGATATACCTGTGTGGAGGGGGTATGTTTGTGAGGAGAGTGTGTGTGTGTGTGTGTGTGGAGGGGGTATGTGTGTGTGGAGGGAGTGCTTGTTTGAATAAAGTAATGAGTTTTAACTGAAGATCTGGTTCTATAAGAATTAAAAAAAAAAAAAAAGGAATTTCTGAGCCACTGACTGTCACTAGTTGCAAAGCAAACCCTGATGAGGTTAGCCATCCTGAGGGCTCAGATAAGCCCAGGGTCCCTTTCTCTGTTGTTCTCTGTTTTGTGGGCTCAGCTTAGAAAATGCCTACTATGTAAGTCCAATCAGAAATGCAGAACCCATCAGAATTTCCCTGGTTGGTTTTGCTGTACATTGTTACCCACCACATACCAAGGCAGTTTTCGTTTCTGCTTTGTTTGAAACTACTATAAAAATAGTAGGCATCTCCATAATAAATAATGTGAATGGTTTATTAAGTCTGTATTTTTTTTTTTTTTTTTGGATGGGTCTCATGTGTTCCGGGCTATTATCTAACTTGCTCTTGCCCTGGAGCTTCGGTCTTCCTAACTGTCCTCATGCTGTGATTACAAGTACGTGTGGCTATCTGGTGTATGTGTGTTGGCGCTCAGACTCTGAGCTTCCACAGGTCAGGCAAACACTCCATCAACCGAGCATCGCCGTTAGCCCTACTGAATATATTATTGAATGCCCCCACTTCCAGTGAGAGCCACTGTCCATCACTTGCTTGCTTCTTCCCAAGCTTTTTATTTTCATATTTAAATCTGGAAGGACATGCAGGCACCTACCCTTTGCTGAGTGATGCACCTGTCCTCCAGGACAGTAGGAACATGTCTCCACGTGAGCAGACCCTGAGCTGGGCATCACTGCTTCTCTGGCCTGTTTGCTATTCCAGTCTGGGGACTTCTTGCTCTCTCCGTAGCCAACTCATGACTATGAGAACACCATTATTTACACTTTCCCACACTTTGTACTTGCTTTCTGGGACACCCTGGTGCCCACCCATCTGTAGGCTATGTCCTCAGAACTAAGATTGCTAGGTCAAAGAGTAAGTGATTTTAAATTTTTGCAGTTGCTGCCAAAATTTATGAAGATGTTTGGGGCCAAGTAATTTCTAACTTTGCAGACTTTACAAACCAATAAAATGGGAAATACACATGCATGCACACATACACACAAACACACACACACATACACACACACACACATGCAAACATGGGCTAACATGAAGTTGCCAACATTCTATCTCTCTGTGTAAAAGATAATTTCTAAACACCAATTATCACCAATTAGATGTGAAATTGGGACTTCCATGTGTCAAATATCTGCAATTTCACAGGATTTAACTTAATATTGTCAACATGGTTTCATAAAAGCATGGTCTCCAAATGTTCACACCAGCACATGCACACACATATGTCACCTTTTGTGTTTCTCACTTGACTGTGATGTGTGAACGCTTAGTTTCATGTGTGAGTGCAGCCCCTCCCACCCCTCCACCAGCAGTTGTCTGCTCTGAGACTGAGAGGGAGGATTTGTTTACAGGAAGAGTGACATGTTAGGGAGGGAATGAGATACTAAGTCCCATATTCTGTTCCAGGTCCCCTGAATGATTTGAGCCCCTATAGGGATGGTGTGTTAGTCATGGGCCCCATCACTGTAGTATAATAGCTGGAGATAAGTTAAAAAGAACTTCTTTTGGCTTATGGTCTCAGAGGTCTCAGTCAGTGGTTAGCTAGCTCCATTGCTTTTAGACCTATTACAAGGTAGAAACATTATGGAAGAAGTGCATGGTGAGAGAAAGCTGCTCACCTCGTTGTGGCCAAGAAGCAAAGAGAGAGATGAAAGGGCTCAGACACAAGGTATCCTCCCAGAGGCTGTGCTCCGGTTGGCCTACTTTCTGCTTCTATGCCCTCCTCCCAGTTTCCATAACCTCCTCCAGAGTGTCAACAAATCATGAGTGTGTCAGTTTGTGCAGGGACAGGGACGGGAAGGTCCTCATGATCCAAGCACTTCCCAAAGCCCATCCATCAATTGGCACCAAAGCCTTTAACACATGAGACATGGAGAGGGGGTGCATTTCATATCCAAACTGCAACAGAGAACTTTAGGCCAAAGTTGATGATGAGTCTGAATAAGTGGCACCTGGCAGAAGCAGGACTACAGGAACTACATGGGCACAGGCTCCTGACCTCACTCCATCTCGTGATGGACTTGTTCTCTATCCAAGGACTTTGAACCAAAGTGGGCATGTTGTAATTTTTTTTGCTTGATACTCAGGCTACAGCCTTGCTCAGAAGTAGCACTTCTCCAAGCAGCCATGGGCAGTGGGGCTGGATCATGTGGGTATCTGCACAGTTTTTTTTTTTTTTTAAGAGTCATTTATTTATTATGTATACAGTGTTCTGCCTGCATGTATGTCTGCAGGCCAGAAGAGGGCACTAGATTTCATTACAGATGGTTGTGAGCCACCATGTGGTCTCTGGGAATTGAACTCAGGACTTTTGGAAGAGCAGCCAGTACTCTTAACCACTGAGCTGTCTCTCCAGCCCCCATCTGCACAGTTTGTAAATGGAGTTGTTTTTTTTTCCCCACCTGGTCCCATAGCCATTTGGACCCAAATAAACACACAGAGGCTTATATTAATTATAAACTGTTTGGCCAATGGCTCAGGCTTCTTATTGGCTAGCTCTCTCTTAATTATTATCCCATTTCTATTAAACTAAGTATTTCCACGTGGTAGAGAATGTCCAGACTTCTTACTCCTTCGGCGACTACATGGCATCTCTTTAGTGGCTCCTCTCTGCCTTCCTCTCCCCAGAATTCTCCTCATCTGACCCCGTCTATATTTCTTGCCTGGCTACTGGCCAATCAGTGTTTTATTCATAAACCAATAAGAGAAACATATATACAGAAGGACATTCCCCCATCAGGAGAGTGAGATTAGGAGAACTCTGAATGGTAGGGGCTGTGCAGCTGATTGGATGGGGAGCTCGGGAAGGTCAAGAGATATATTGTAGTGGACAAAAGCAGGGCAGGACTCTTGTTCTATGACTGGAAAGGTGGGGGGTTACTGAAATAATAAACAGCCAAGCTTAGCTTTATGTTTGGCTCTGATTTCCTTTATCTTCTTTAATTCCATGGCCCTTTCCAGTCCAGATGATGATGCTACCTCAGTCAATTTTATTTCGACACACAGTCTCTTTACTTGAGTCAGCAAGCTTTTCCTTCAAAGGTTTTATATAGAATACTTTGGACCCAGATATTTACCCTTTCCTTGTCACAGCTACACAGTTCAGGTATTGCCCTGTGAAATTTAATTATAGAGAATGCTTAAATATACATGGCTGTGTTCCAATAAAACTTTATTTACAAAAGCATATGACAAAGTGGTTTGATCCATTATTTTGGGGGCAAAGAATAAGATTGCCTTCCAATCAAATACTAGCTTTGGTACCTAGAAGCTGCATCTCCCAGGCCAGCTATTGCAGCATTTGTAGACTTTGTTTCCCAAAATGAATAGTTGCTCCCTGTAGACCCAAGGGAGCTGGCTGAGAAGGTGCTCCCAGAGGGAGTGCCTCAAAGTGCAGATGTGCGCATATGTGGGAGGGGCACGGGAATAGCTAGTTTTAATGCCAGATTCAGACCCTGCAGCCCAACTTTCTTTGCATGGCTCTACTAGGGAATAACATGAAAGAGTAGGAGGCAGGATACTGAAGGAATGTCAGAATGAAATGCTTGGGACTTTGATTTGATTTCGGCACGGCACTGGGCAGAGACACGATGTCCCTGGTCTTCCTTGCACAGCCTTTTGGGTGTCAGTTCAGCAGTGTCCTGGTTCCATTACATCCATCACAAGAAGCTTAAGGCTTCCAGAAACACAGTCATAGACAGATGTTGAGCCTGTCTGGGGATTATCCTCTTCCATTAAGCATAAATTAACTTAATCACCAGGTATGAAAGATAAGCAACACAAACAAACATCATTCCCTGAAGCTTTCATTAAAATTAAAATTCTATTTAAAATTTAGCTTGTATTTTCTAAGACTCAAACCCCTTAAAAGAGATAGTATCTGCTGTAAGTTTCCACACTGAAGAGTGGCAGAGATGAATGTGCTGGAGACAGACAGTGGTGGACTGTGTGATTTCACTTCACCAATTGTCTTCTCATCAACTGAGGGATCTGGACACTTTGGAGAAATCACTAGGTCAGTCAGCTCTGCTCCCTGAGCATGTCTGCCATCAGTCAGGGTCCGGCAGTTCGAAACCCAGAGGCAAAGCTACACGGTGCTCAGAGTCTTGCTGCTTGGATCCATGCTACAGAAAGTAAAGACATAAGAAAACAAGCCAGAGGAAAGCTACCCATAAGAAATCATCAGAGGCCTTCAGAAACCAAGCCTCCCTGCTTTTGCTTGCTTATCTGGGCTGAGCTGGGTGAGTGAAGAATGGGCAAAAGGTCAGAGTTCACTGTAGTCTTTATCAACTGTTATGAGAGAAAACACATGGAAGGGATTCAGACGGGTCTACAAGGCATGATAGGAAGAACAGTGAAGGTCCAGGCATCTGGCCTCAAATTCTGGCTCTTTGTTTTCTGCCTGTCTTCTTGGGCAAGTCTCATAATTTCTTCAAGCCTTGGGTTCCCCCTAATTTCCCAAATAAAGAGAATAACTCCTTGCCCACAGGATCATCATGAGGGTTAGAGAAGCTCCCAGAAGGCCCCAGAACTTCTCTAATCACATCACAGGTGCCCATGTTGTTAAGCAAGTCGCTGCAGACCCACCCTTTGCCAGGTTCCCCACAAGAGATCTGGATCGATGCTCTAGAGAGCTGCCAACATAGCTCTGGTTCTCAGGATGTTCATAGAGCTCTTGCATGGGACAGAGGCCTGTCCGACAAGCAGACAGATGACAGTTGAGGGTGACTAGCCCAACAGTGGAAAGGTGGACACAATGCAGACGTGTCCTAGAGGAGGTACAGCATACTGTGTGCTAGGTCTTGGTGACAGCAAGGCTTACTTGGCTGTGAGGCAGAGAGACGTGTTCTGAGCAGAAGGGGGCTTATACAAAGTCAGTGAGAGCACGATGGTGTCTGGGACTTGGAGGGTCCTAAGCAGCATGGTATTGTTACCTGGAGAGGAGGGCAGGAAGAGAATGTGGAGGGTGGAACATCCCTTGATGTGTGTAAACATCTCTCAAGGACATGATCTGAATGAGTCTCAGAGCTTGGCACCACGTGTCCACAGACCAGAAGGTGTTCCTTACAAAAGGAAATCCCATTGCTTGATTTGACTGAGCCGTCGATCTGAGGGGAATCTAGAGGTAGAGTTGAGAACACAGACTCAGATCTGACTATCTCACACCAATTAGGACCTATCTTTTGGTTTAAAGACCTGTTCCCCGGTAGTGTGAAGTTTTTCTCTTTTGGCTTTTGGAGTGGGGTACTACCAGCTCCCAAATAAATCGTGCATGGAGGCTTATTCTTAGTGCTGAACATCCCGCCTTTAGTTTGACTGGTTTCTAGTCAGCTTTTCTTAAATTATCCCTGCTATCTTTTGCCTTTGGACTTTTCCCTTTTCTTCTATGTATCTTACTTTCCTTCTTACTCCATGGCTGGCTGGGTGGCCGGGTGGCCGGGTGGCTGGGTGGCCGGGTGGCTGGGCGGCTGGGTGGCTGGGTGGCTGGGTGGCCGGGTGGCCGGGTGGCTGGGTGCCTGGCCTGCTGGCCTCTGACATTCTCTTGCTCTCTTCTCTCTTCTCAGTTCTTCTATTTATCCTGTCTGTCTGCCAGCCCTGCCTATCCTTGCTCCTGCCTTGGATGTTGGCCATTCAGCTCTTTATTAGGACCACCAGGTGTTTTAGACAGACATAGTAACACAGCGTCTCAGAGTTAAACAAATGCAGCATAACAAAAGTCACACACTTTAAAATAATATTCTACCACATTCCCCTACTTGTTATGAAATATAGCCCATGTGACTATTGCTGGATCTCAACCAACTCCTCAGAAATGCTCAAGCCAGAGTTTTATTTGGTGGTTTGCCTTTGTGCTATTGTAAAATTGACTTGTTAATCAAAACAATAATTACATCTAAGACAATCAAAGATGTCTAGGCTCTTGCCTGCATAACCTAAAACATGCTCATTTCTAAGGGAAAATGATTTGAAGTTCCAGCTCCTTATGAGGCAAGCATTATCTAAGAAATGGGGATGGGTAGAAAAGATGTTTTCCCCAAACATTTCTGTCTTGACAGCTCCATGTCAGTTTCCCTAGGAGTCCCCAGCCCTTTGTCTTCATGACAAATGTATGCTAAAGAAAGTGGCTGGAGCTGGTTTTCATCCTCAGTCTCAGTGAGGCAGCATCACTTCCTAAACTGTTACATTCAGCTGACAGGGTAGCTGTGAAGACTCAGAAAAGTTTCTAAAATCTTCACAAAATACAGGCTATCTTCTGTGGTGGCAGAATGTTACAGAGCAGAAGATTCTGGAAGCTCGCTGCAGATATGTAACATACTCAAGCCCCAGTGAGAGCTAAATACCAGATGTGCCGCAAAAGAAAAGGCCACAAGACAAGAGACTTGCCTAATTTAACTTGCAGAAACCAAATAGATAGGTGGTGTCTTCCCCTGCTACCCCTGTCCCAGGACAACTGCTGCACGTAGGGCTCAGTGTCTGCAAAGCATGGAGACCATGATGGTTCTGATTTTGTGCTGAACTTTGTATTGTATGGGTAAAGTAGTTACCACCTTCTGGGGCCATCTGTGCTGCTCACTATACAGCTCCACCCAGAGGCTCCCTTAGGAAATCTCATTGGCTGGGGCATTGCTAGCTATCATGGGGCCCTGGGACCCCTTGTTTCCCTTCCTCTTTTCTGCTTCCCCAGGCACAAAACAATCCCAAACTGGTTTGTAGAGCAATCATTCAAACGAGAAATCACAAACCGGGTATGGTCAATCTACCCCTGGAATCTCAGCGCCCCTGGCAGAGGCAGGACCCAGTGTCTAGTATTTGGAACCACCTCAGGCTGTGCTTCTATAGACCTACCTTCACACCTACCATCTTGGGAGCATCCCTTACACAGATCCAAAGGACCGGGGCCCAGCTATGGCTCTGTTCCTTCTATTTTGTATGGTTCTGGGAAAGCCCCTTCCCCACATTAGTACTCATTTTCTTAGACCTAAAAAGAAAATTGGGCCTAAGAAATTTCTGTAGACCTTCCAACAGCAAACAAATCCATGAGTACTTACAGCATGATGGCAAGCTTTTGATTGTGAGAGACCCTTGAGGGCTTTTGGATTTTTCTGTTTTTAAATGTCTTGTATAAAACTGTCTGTACATCCTGACTTATTACAGTCATCCATTTCATGAATTTGTCACTCTCTTCTCTTCCTCCTTTCCTTCGGTCTAGAGCCCTCTTTCCAAGGTCTCTTGTATAATCCAGGCTGGTCCTCACTCCTCCATTCTTAGCTCAGCCTCTCAGCACTGGGACAGCAGGTGTTTGCCACCACATCCATCTCGGGACTTTTTATCTGAATGGTGATTCCACAACCCAGTTTGGAGCTGCTCTGTGATGTGTTGGTGTCTTTGAAGACTGTGGCTTTTCCAGGTGGCTATTTTCTCCTCTGTTTTCTGGCTAGCAGCTGTTTTTTTCATCTTCTGCAGATCATGTGGTTATGGCATCCTGTCCCTCCCTTCTGATTTTTGGGTATCCCTCACTGTGTGTTGATCTGAAAGTCAACACTTGTTAGAAGTGTGGGTAAAGTCAGAGCATATGGGTGCAGTGAGTGGCCCTTTGAGGCCCTTGTTTTGCTTACATTGACCTTAGTGGGTAAGCTTCCAGGCCTGGCTTTTGGCTCTTCCTAGGACTTGTCACTGGCTTCCTGGTTCTTCAGACTGTCTCACATATAAGGGGGAGGTTGATGGGCACCTGAGATCTAACAGAGAAGCTGCATCTCTGCTCTTGTGTTTTTTACAGTGTCTGCCACAACCTTCCTCTCTGTTCCTGTTGCTCCTCCACATGCCTTAGGCTCCATCCCGGTCACCTGACTTTCTAAAACACACCTTTCTCCCTGCACTCCCATCAGTTCGCTTTTGCAGGTTCCTTTGCCTGGAGTCTATTTGTTTCTGTCCTCCCACCTACCTGTCACACAGCTCTGGCTCCTGTGGGACATCTCCCCATAATACTCCTTGGGAGCCAAGAATCCTTACCTTCCCAGTGACCTCTGACTTACACTTGCATTGTGTCAAGCATCTGTCTGGTGATACCACATCCAAGTATTAATATTCTGTAGCCATAGCCGCCTGATTTGCTTTGTCTCCAATTACCCAAATCAGTGCTTGGAACCCTGCTCTCCATTATGGTTGGAAGAATGAATGAATGAATGAATGAATGAATGAATGGATGGATTGATTGATTGATTGATTGACTAACTTATGAATTGAATCATGTTGTCCCCACCTGAAAATTCAGGTTTAAATTCTAACTTCAAGCAACTTAGACTGTGGTCTTATTTGGAGATGAAATCTTTATTGGGGTAACTGAGTTAAAAACAAAGCCATTCAAGTAGACCCAAACCCAGTGTGACCAGTGTCCTTGTAAAGAGAGAAAATGGGCACACAGAGACATATCAAAAGAAGGTGACAGGAAGACATGGAGACACAAGACAGCCATCTGTAAGCCAAGGTGGCAGGCTTACAACACAGCCCTAGGAAATGGGCAGCATGGCTGCCTTTTGGTCACAATAAACATCTTTTTACTAGTTAAGGAAACTGGATGGAGGAACAAATGAAAAGATAAGAAGAAAAAAACCAGTGGATTCATGGTGGCACACACCTTTAATCCCAGCATTGGGGAGGCAGAGGCAGGCAGATCTCTGTGAGTCTGAGGCCAGCTGGTCTACAGAGTGAGCTCCAGGACAGCCAGGGCTTCAAGGAGGAACCCTGTCTCAAACAAACAAACAAACAAACAATCAAACACACAAACCCACACAAGAAGGAGGAGGAGACAGTCACCACAGAATGGGACAATAACATTATATTTAATGAATTCCCAATGACGTCAGGATGAGAATGGGATCCTTCCCGTTGCCCATGCAATACCAGCAGGTAGTGGGGTCCTTCATAAAAACAACTCTTTTGC
The DNA here is from genome assembly GCF_003668045.3 of Cricetulus griseus. NCBI lineage: Eukaryota > Metazoa > Chordata > Mammalia > Rodentia > Cricetidae > Cricetulus > Cricetulus griseus. The sequence goes on along the minus strand of NC_048599.1, from coordinate 147,713,320 downwards.
CTGGTGAGCCAGGCCCACCACATTCTAATCTGGATATAAAAGACTGAGTGAGACCTGAGAGGACACCATGTTGAGACCCCTGCTCTCTGACACACTGTTCTCTGCCCATACACATCATAAGAGAGAGCAAGAGAGGGTCTGGTACCATGCTTTTTCTTAGTGAATTTCTTCCATCTTGTGTGTGTGTGCATGTTTTACATGTCCATAGGTGCCCATGGGTGTGCATTTCCACCTTATCCACTGAGGCAGGATCTCCCAGTCACACTCAATGCTAGCCGTTATGGCTAGTCTTGATAGCCAGCTTACTGCATAGATCTGCTGTCCTCATCTTCAAGGCTGGGATTTCAGACTGGCTGCCACATACCCAGCTGGTATTTATGTGGGCTTCTGGGAGCCGGAACTCAAGTCTTCATGCTTGTGCTGCAAGCCCTTGACCACTGAGTCAGCTTTGTTCTGGTCTTAGCTATCTTCCCCAATTATGTGTAGCACATTTTAAGAGTATTTGCTCAGTTAGAAGGCATAAGACACCACATATGTGAGAATTCCCCAGGGAAATCTGCAGTAAGATTTAGTAGATTTCAAATGTCTAGACCACTTATCTTCAGAAGGTTGCTACCAATGGAAACAGGTGTATGGGTAATCTCAAGATGACAGACAGCAGGAGACTGGTAGCTTCCTGGAAAACAAAACAAAACAAATAAAAACAAATAAAAATCAGCTTGCTTGGCTTCTAGATAGTAGAAGGAGGGTGTGGCCTCTGATTGATGGAAGAACAGTCCCTTTACCTTATTTCCTGTGCATTTACGTGTTCATATCCCCCCCCCCCCGGGCTGTAGATAATCGCTGAAGTGTCTATGTTTTGTTGTGATGTTCTGAACCCGAGGAAGGTAGAGAGTATGGTGGATCCTACCACCTATCACCACACCTGAACCCAGGAGATATTGCAGAAAGGTCTCTAAAGTGAAGGATGTGTGCAAAGGTTAAAAGGCCATGTATGGGAATTAGCTCCTTTTCCCATTGAGCCATCTCACCACCAAGCACTGACACTGTAGAAGTTTTTCTCTCTCACTGTTGCTCTTTGGGCAGCCTTTGGGCTGCTGCAGGGTCTCTTCCCCATTTCCAGCACACTAGACCCTCAGAGTACCCGCCTCAGGCTCACACTGTCAAGCTGGCAAGCATTTCCCACATGCCTATGATTGCCAGGCAGGCACTGATGGTTGTTGTACTATGTTGAAGAAACCTTAGAGTTGCACCTTCCAGAGCTCCCATCCTGCAGAGACACTTGAACAGAGAATTGAAATTTGCCAAAGAGCAAAGAAAGGACTAAATGAAGTCCTGGCTATGAGCTATGGGATGGAGAGTGGTTAATTCTGCCTGCACAGACTGGGGAAGGATCACAGAGAATACAGATATTTTTAAATGTATTGCAAAAGTGGAATTCTGAGCAGCTGATGTCCCGGGTTCATGTCCTACACAAGAAACTCAAATAGAGCCCCTATCTCCACATCTGACTGCTTGGACAACTGACTCACCTTCAAGTTCACAGCTTGGAGAAGAGTCTTAAAAATAATTGGGGACACAAATCTCAATGACTATTTCTTATTATTAGGAAGTAATTGGGGTCATTTGAAATATTGCTTAATCTCATGCCTTTTCATTTCACACGCTTCTGTGTGAGATACACTTAATTCTTAATGTTGAAATTAATAGAAAAACCTATCACCCTATTTTATTGTGATCATGGTCATCAGCTTCATGGCAAACAAAGGATTGTAGGTGGGACCTTTGGATTGGAACCTGTGAGTTTATCCCTTAGCAATGTACAAGGTCTTGGATAAAGCCAGATTATATTCCAAGGTTCTTAAAAGCATGGTGTCTTAGAAATTTCACTTCTGGGAATTTGTTCTAAAGATATAATCTGAAGGTAATAGTTTGGTAAGAAAGTTTGTCTGAGTAGGAAAAGTTGGAGGAATCTTAATACCTAACAGCCTGAGGGCTGCTGTCCCTGAGGAAACAGTTCAAGCGCTCCCAGTAACACCTTAAATGTGATGCAAGCTGCAAGTTGGTGTGTGTATAGACTGTGATTTAACTGTGTGAGGGTAGAGTCACAGAAAAGACTAGAAGAGATGTGGTATTAAAAACAGAGATAGGTAGCTGAGTCGTGGTGGTGCACACCTTTAAATTCCAGCACTTGGGAGGCAGAGACAAGCTGATCTCTGAGTTTGAGGCCAGCCTGGTCTACAGAGCGAGTTCTAGGTCAGCCAGGGCTGTTACACAGAACGATGTCTCAAAAACAAACAAACAAACAACAAAGAAAAACAACAACAAAACAGAGCTAGGAGAGCCTCCATAATGCAGTTCACCAGGCTCACAATGTCAGAGAAGGTTGCCAGAGTCTTTCAAAGCAAAAGACCTAGGCAAAGCAAACAGATACATCTGAGTCCAGAGCTATGGACACAGGATAGGTGGGACAGACACAGAAAGCCAGGCCTTGGTTGATGCTGGTAGCCAGGTACTGGTGGCCTCAAGTTGTTTACACTCAGTATAAAGTTACAGGGGCTGGAACCTGCCATCTGCATGGAAGAAGGAAGCAAGGAGTTGTCAGGGCCCAGTCAGATGGGTAGAGATTTCAGTCAGGGTGTCCTTCTCTTGGGAAACAGTTCCAAACAAACATGGAGGACAAAGGCCGGTAGGATGGACCTGGCCAACCTCTGTGAGCCTGTGGAGGGCATGACCATGTATTGGCTGCTGCAGTTGGGGATTTCTGTTAGGTGCCAGGTTTTCAGGCTTAAGGCAGAAGGATAACAGCAGTTCTAAGGAAAATGAAGTTCTATTTGCTGGGCTAGAAGCAGCTCTGGGCTTGGATGGGGCTGAGTGGATTGGTAGAGTCTGCAGGCTTCTTCAGGACCCAGGCTGCAAGGAGAAGCTGATGTAACATTAGATGGACAGTGTACTAAATACATGACAATGTGCAAAAGCCACCCAAACAGCTGTGAATGTCCACTGGATGGCCGTTGGTATGGAAACACTGCCTGCTGTTAGGATTTTCTCTAAGGTTGGATGCTATTTCCTAAGAGAATGAAGATGAGAAAGTGTACAATAATTCTTTACTCCAAAGCCACCCGAGCACTGCCACCACGTGGGTGGTGGGCGCTTTCTGCCAGCCACCGACGTTCCACCCAAGTTCTGCCCCCCGAGTTAGGGCCCCAATAATACACAGAGACTTATATTAGTTTACAATGCTGCTGGCCAGTTGACTAGGATTTCTTTTATGCTAGCTCAGTCTTAAGTATCAACCATAAAGACTTATTTATCTTATCGGACGCCAGCTGCAGGCATCTTCTCTTGCCAGGATCACATGGTGGCTCCATAGAGAAGAGAGCAGGAGGAAGAGCAAGAGAAAAGGAAGGACTTCCTGTTTGTCCCTGCTTATATATGAGTCTGCCTGTTATGTCACTTCCTGCCTGTATCACAAGATTTTTTTTTACTACATTCCCCAGAATCCTCCTTGACTCCTAGTCCTGCCTAACCTGCCTCTTCATTGGCCAACAATACTTTATTCAACAACCAATAAGATAAACATATACAGAGAAGGACATTCCCCATCAAGAGAGTAGGAAGGAAAGCAGGCCGTGGTCAGACTCCATCCAAATGTGAGGCTGAGTCACTGTTTATATTTAACCCATGTCATGCTTGACATCCCCAAGCCACCAGCCTTGGGAACTCTGGGAACCCCAAGCTGCAGAAAGACAGGTTAGACATCATTCCGGTCAAAGCTCAGAGGAAAAGAGGCAGCCCAGGATTTTCTCTGAATGCATGAAGTTTACCTAATCCTCTCCACCTTGCCAGCAAATCTGTTCTTCGTGATGGATTTATGAAGTCTAACGCAGCATGTCCAGACAGCCCGAGAACTGCCCATGCCAGTCACTGTTCACACCTAGATGGTGGGAATATGTGTGTTTGTGCAGTGACCACTTTAAAGCAGTTCCTGAAAAGAGCGTACACATTTGTATGTGTAAAAGTAGCATGCATTTCATCTCCACAGGCAAGGTCCTGTGGACATAGGGCCACAGGTATGCAGGATTTCTGTCACTGAGCTGGATCCTATTCCTTTAAAACAGTGATCCTCGACTTTCCTAATACTGTGACCCTCTAACACAGCTCCTCAGGTTTTGGTGACCCCCCAACCATAAAATGATTTTTGTTGCTACTTCATAACTGTAATCTTGCTACTGTTATGAATTGTAATATAAATATTTTTGGAGATAGAGGTTTTGAAAAGAGGTTACAATCCACAGGTTGAAAACCATTGCTTTCAAAGCATATTTTGAAATAGTTGAGTTACAATACCTGGAGTTACACTCGCTCTGTAGCCAAAGCAGGCCTTGACTCTTCAATCCTCCTGCCTCCATTATACAAGTCTCTGGGATCACAGGCCAGCTCTGCTCTGTTATATATATAGATGAATATTTATATTTATACATAGTCTCAGACAAATCTCACAATGACCCTGCAAGAGAGAAATTATCCCTGGCTTAAGGATAAGAAAACAAAGGATCAGAAGTGTTAAGTGACGTACACATAGTCACACGGCATCTCAGTGGCAGTGTTGGGATTTGAACTGTTTTGGTTCCAAGTGGGTAGTTTTCTTTTCCTTTGAAGTACATAATTCCTTTTTTAAAAATTTCATTTATTCTTTCTGAATTTCATATATGTATATAATTATGGACTTTATATATATTCATATGTATAAACTCTTTAATCAAATCTCTTAATTTTTTCCCGTTTCCTGTCCCACCAAATGCCTTCTTCTTCCCTTTTACTTTCATGACTTTGTGTGGGCACACATGCATGTGTGCCCCTGAATTTAGTTAGGAATGCCTACATGAGTGTGGGTGGGGTTATTTGCTTGAATGAGGGCAGTGTACCAGTAGGTATACCTCTGAGGCTTCGCTCCCCTTCCCTACAGTCTTTAACTGTCAGTAGTTCCCCTTTCATGGTAGAAGGTTGATGGTCCCCGGCTTGTGCGAGTGGGTGCTGTTCCTACTGACATCTTCAAACTCTGATGTAAATGGCAGGTCTCAACGACCCAGCTACAGGTACCATTGAAGATTTAGCAACTCCGCATCCTCACGGAGTACTTCTGTCATCTAAACTCCCAGAGGAAAGCAGTGGTGTGGAAGGAGCGAGACTTGGGTTCCAGGCTTTCCTACCTGCTTGTTATAGGATGTTGGCAAGCAAGTGTCCTCACAGGGCTAAGTGACTTCACGATGGATGGTGTGAAGCATGCAGCGTGGCTTCATGTCCAGGAAGCCCTCTGTGCACTGGCCTCCCATTACTGTCCTTGTGTTTGATCTTGTTGGAGCTTCTGGTGAGAATTCTGGGGCTCCAACAGCACTGAGGTGGCTTCTAAGCAGCTGAGCCAATGACACAGAACCCACAGGTACTACTCACGGCCCCTTTGATGTGGATTAAGAACATGTTCCCTACATGTCAGAGTTGCAGAGGCTCCAGACTCACCCATATGTGTGGTGCTTTACAGACAATGGGGTCCAAAGGGAATGGCTGCCAAAGTCGAGGCCCCCACCACTGGCCTGCCCTGTCCTTAAGTCTACTCTCAGCCTGTGCCAGAGAAGAAGCGCATGAGCCTAGCTGAAATCCAGTGCGTAGAGGACTAATGACTTCCTCACTTTCCAAAAGGAGGAGCAGGAAAGGACAGTGAGGCAAAGCTGTCATCATCTCAGTGCCGACTGCTGCAAATAGCTCATTAGGAACTGCAGGCTGGGCTGGGCGTGGTAGTGCACACCTTTGATCTCAGCACTCAGGTGGCAGTGGGAAGGTAGATCTCCAAGAGTTCAAGGACGGCCTGGTCTACAGAGTGAGTTCCAGGACAGCCAGAGCTATGCAGGGAGACCCTGTATCAAAAAGTTAATTAATTAAAAGAGAAAGAAGAAAGAAAAGAAAAGGAAAGGAAAGAAAAGAAAAGAAAGCCCAGACTAACCAGCTCAGGCATAAATAGCATATATGATAAAAGACACCCTGACCCCTAGAGAGGGGTGTGGAGGCTCATAACCGACCGTGAGAAACACCTTTTTTTCCAAGGCTACTAACTACGGTAATTTTGCTGTAGCTTAACCAGGAAAGCATAGCACAGAACAATGAGAAAAGTAGAGAGTAGTAGATACTCATAGAATTAACTTACAAAGAGATGAGACTGATTTTGGCTCACAGCCTTGGAATCTTTAGTCCATGATTGACTTGGCCAGGCAAGGGGAGGGAGGCACACTTAATCAGAGAGAGAAGGACCAGCGTTTTTCTGAGGACTGTCACTTGGCCTCAAGACTTCCCACTAAAGCCTGTCCTGTAAAAGTTCCACCTGATCCCAACAGCACCAGCCTGGCCACCAGGCCTTCACCACACGGGCCTTTGGGTACTCACTGGGGCCCATAGGAGCAGAGTCCAGGAAAGGGCAGTTACTACAGCTCCAGTGTGTGTATGTGGGACGGGGGGAGGGGGGTTGACTCCCAAACCACAAATGAAGAGGACACATTTATTCAGAAAGAAAGTCAACTTCTCTACCGAGTAAAAATCGACAAGCATAGTATTTTGTTGAATCACACACTAGGTCTTGTGTTTCTGAGCATATAACTAACTAGGCATTTGATGGAGTTCTCCTGGTTTCTTAAAGATGAGTTGGTAGCAAGTAAGAGAGTCCAGAACAGGCAGGCACAACCCCAGGTGTGGAGACTGGGATCCCTCTACGGGTGTATCTCTGGGGCTTGGGCCTGACGTGATGTCGTCACAAGGAGTGATAACTACATCCTTAAGGACCCATAAACTTTCCTTCATGAGAGTTTGGGATTAGAATTCACATTATCTGTGTGGCTTGAAAAGCAGGATGTTCACGGTGGAAGCCACTGTGAGTCATTGGTGTTTCCAGGAATGTGACTAGTGAAACTGACTTTACATCTGGAATTCAAGCAATCGAAGACAGTGAAGGCCCAAGGGAGGTAGGTCCATGATGGAAAAGAAAGGGTTATTTTATCCTTCCAGGAAAAAAAAGGCCAAATGAAGAAGAATAAAGGGAAAATGACAAAATTGGAAAGTAGTCACTCAATGACTATGAATGATAAAATTATCGCATACACACCATAGAATAAATATGCTTAATATCTTTAAAGAAATTAAAAAAACAGGTTGGCAAGTTTGTAAAACAAACAAAAACAGATAAGTTCTATTTTATAAAAAGAAATCAGACCTAACTAGGGGCTGGAGAGATGGCTCAGAGGTTAAGAGCACTGACTACTCTTCCAAAGGTCCTGAGTTCAATTCCCAGCAACCACATGATGGCTCACAACCATCTGTAATGAGATCTGGTGCCCTCTTCTGGTGTGCAGTTATACATGGAAGCAGAATGTTGTATACATAATTAATAAATAAATTCTTTAAAAAAATAAAAATAAATAAAAACTAGTGTGATAAAAACAGAAATTCAGACCAAGTGAAGAAAAATGAAAGAATTAATGGACATGCTAAAGAGGTTGCTAAGAATCTCACGAAAAATCAAGTACCTTCAGCAAGAGCCCCATAAAGAGGCAATAGAAAGACTGAAGATATTCAGAGGAATCAAGGGTGAGAAGTTTCCAGTGAAACTTAAAAATAAATGGCAAAATGATCAGAAACTCCACCGAATCCCAAGGAATATAAATAAAAGAACTGGGTATGGTGGGTGACTCAGCCTGCTCGCAGAGGCAGGATGATTGCTGTGAATTGGGGGCCAGCAGGAATAGCTTCAAATGCTCAGAGAAATGAAATATAGAGTACAGAATTGTATTCTCCATGAACTCATCTTAATACTCTTGGAAACACAGCAACAGACCCCTTCACTGAGGACAAGAGACCCTGGTCAGCGCTGACTTCAGGACCACTGGCTGTTAGGATCTGGGAGGTGCTGTCTGTCTGTGGGAGGTGCTGTCTGTGATGACAAGATCTTAGTAAGCACAGCCTGTTCTAGATTCGACTCCCGGGTGCTAAATGCACAGATGTGGACCTCTTGAAACACCAGTGGCTTTTGTTTCTCCACCCTACACAGTGGGGAAATATTGTCTCCCTCAACAGGTTGCCTATGGAACAAAACAAGATCCAATGTAAAAGCTGAGGTGATGTTTCAACTTCCTATTTCTTTGTTCATACTGAGTATCTGGGGGTACACCTTACCCAAAAAACAAAATGCAAAACCTCAAATCTCATGCAATGTAAGTTACGGTGGTGGCTACAGGGAGGAAAAAAACAGAAAAATAATCAAAACATAGAGCAAGTTAGGAGAGCATGGTTTGTGTCGGGGATCATGTGGCAAAGCCTCCTCAGAAAGGGATGATGAATAAAGAAGTCAGACTAGGGAGGACAGACTGGCAGACAAAGCGATAGGCAGACTCAGAGGCATAGGGATTGTGCCAGGCAAGTCCAAGATGGCTGGCAGAAATGAGCAAAGGGGCCAGAGAGAAATGGGTGGTGTGATGGCAGCAGCTCCTTCACTCAACACAACCCCTGAGAGACCGACTGTGGAGCAAGAGGAGGAAATGGTACAATGACAGCACCATTCTCAGCATGTCTCTCAGCATGTCTCTGAGAATCCCCGGGATAGGGCAGGGGGCATCCAGCAGAAGGAGCTCATATGAAACAAATACCAGGCGGTGTGAGTCCTTCCAGCCAAGCAGCTTGTTGGACATGCATCTTGTTCCCATTTCCCTGCAGTGAAGTGTCCCATGAGTCCCATGGAGGGCCACATCCAGTCGTCTTGCCATGTTGACCCTATAAAAGATGCATGCCATCGAGTACTTGAGTAGGGGTTGTGTGGCAGGATGGTTAGGACCATAGGACTTGAGTCCCCATGCTGCAGCCACATTGACTCTCAGGCCCAGCCTATCCCAGTTTGCCCTCCAAGCTCTTTAGATTTTGTCAAGTTGACTTAGATTTATCTGAGAGTAGCAACTTCAACTGAGGTTGGCTTATAAGCAAGTTTGTGGGAGCATTTCATTGATTGATAATTGATGGGGGAGGCTCCATCCCACTGTGGGCAGTGCCACCCTTAGACAGGCGGCCCTAGATTGTATAAGAAAGCAGGCTGAGCAAGCCATAGAAGACAAACCAGTAAGCAGCTCCCCTCCATGGTCTCTTCTTCAATTCCGGCCTTGGCTTCTCTCAATGATGACTGTAACCTATAGCCCAAATAGACCCTTTCCTCCAGTAAGTTGCCTTTGGTCAGTGTTTTATCACAACAACAAAAGCAAACTAAGACACCCTCTGAAGACCTACTGCTCATAGCCCACCTCAGCCACCTTTGCTGTATCCACCATGGCACTCATGTATTTTAGACCTCACACTGTTCTTGCAAGGGTCACATAGTCTCCTGCCCTCTTCCCCCATTCCAGCATCTCTTTTTCTCTGCCACCCTCTCTGCCTCTCTAGGTCCCCAAGCTTTGGTCCCTCAGGATGGTGAGGGTGGTATTAATGGAGTATGCAAAGGAGGAAGGAGGGGAAAGGAGGCTGCTGAGAAGCAGAGATGGAGAAGGTCACTTGGGGTCATCGCAGAGGTGCTAGCAGTCCTGAAGATAAGACTGGACCCCTGGAGAGAGGAAAGAAATGAGTCACAGTGGGCCTGCAGAGAGGAACCGTTTGGGACTAGGGGAGAGGGCAGAGTAGGGAAAAGTGTGCTCTGGCTTGAAGTCCATCCCAGTGAGATGCTGAATCTCCCTGGGTTTGTGTCTTGCCTCACAGGGCTGGTGTGAGGCTAAAAGTGAAGTGGAAACTCCGGGAAAGCTACCCTAAGCACGCAGAGGGCCAGCAGTGGCCTGGCATTCCTGTGCTCTCAAGGGAGCCCTGTCTGCCCTCCTCTTTGTCCATGCAGCATTCCTTGATACCCAGGCTGCCAATAAGTACACTCACTTCTAGATTGCCAGGCCACACTCAGTTAATACGGCCTGAATCATAGCTGCTGGGTGGGCACTGAGTTGACATTTGCTTCACAAAGCTCCTTTCCTAAGGGGTGGAAGGAAGAACCCTAACCCTGGTGAGGCCATCTGTGACCTACAGCTGCTGCTTTTGAGCCCTACACTTGGCACCTTCCCATCACCCTCCCTTCCCTGCTACCATGGGACATGAGACGAGGGCTCCTGAACAGGGGCTGGATGCTTCTTTCTACTGCAGGGGCCCTGTCAGCCCCAAGCTACTCACTGGAGGCCAGGTATCTGCAGGACTTCCTCTGCAGGCATTTGTCTTTCCATACTGGGGACATGTGTGAGTTGAACCCATTTGGGACAGTCAGGCAAAAGGGCTGGGGAGTGAAAATGAAGAAGAAAGCAATGGAGGAGCCTGGGATTGAGGCTTCCAGGACAGAGTGGGCGCTGGGACCACCCTCCGAGAGGTCAGAAGGAAGGTAGTCACAGGTCCTACAACACGGTCTAACCTGGCAGTACTGCCTGCATCCTGGCATTCTCTGCTTTCCCAGCACTCCAAGCAATCTTTTTCTTCCATAAGTCTCAGGGGCGGAATTCAACAACCCTTGGTTTATCCACTTAGAGGTAACTGAAAGACGATGGAACAACATATTCACAAAAACATACACCCATGTGCACACACAAACACACATACAAACATGCACATGCACAAACATGTTCTCACACGAACACATAGGCATTCACATATGTATGCATACACAAACACATGTGCCTGTAGGCTCATACACAAACACTCAGTGAGCTTTGGTGGGGAACAAAAGGCATTCCAGTCATCTCTTCCCACTGAAAGAACCTAAAACTGTGGAGAGAGCAGTGTGCCAACTCACTGCTGCCGAACTTAGAGATGGCTCCATTTCTTCCTTTGTCTTTATGATTATATTCCCGTGGACTTCAGTTAAAAAAAAAAAAAGCCTTTAAACAGTTGGTTCCTGGTGTTGGTCGCTCCATCCCAGCCATAACTTTTCTCTCAGCCACGTGTCCTCACATGACAAAATTCACAGAACTCTGATCTCGAGCATTTTCTTTATCTCTGGGTTGGGTGTGTGAACTTTTGTTTTTCCTCTGCTCCGTCTCTCACTCTGTAACCACTCCTTTGAGACCCTTTCTGCCCCTGTGAGCTCCTGTTAGGAGGTGACACTGTGATGTGCCCAGTGCTTGTCACCTACTTCTCTGTCTGTGTCAACATAAGGACACTAAGAACCTTTGGTTCTGTTCAAACATGTGGCTGGAAATGGACTGGGGTCCTTCCTGCCACCTCCCACTCCAGGCCCTCTGGGCATGCAGACTGCCCCCTCCTCCCCAACCCCTCCAGGACCTCTCTGTAGAACTTGCTTCAACTGTCTCATGCAAAGCAGCTTGCAAAACAATAGCTCCTTATGCTTTCTGATTTCAGCTTTCCAGATATCTGTATGGACAGAAAATACAGAGTCCCTCCAGTTTCTGACAGAATGTCTTCATCGAAGCTTAAGGGCTCCTCGCTTTCCGTAGCCAGGTACTGAGTAGTTGAGTGACATGGTCTCTTTGCTGCCATTGCTTCTCCCAGTAGGGTGTGTGGGGACAGGAGACCAGACAGGGAGTGAGACAGCAAAATACAACGAAAACCATTCCCACACAAGCCAGGGGTGGTAGAACACTGCCTGTAATCCTAGCTCTTGGGAAGCTAGCCTGAGCTATGTATCAAGACTATGCCTCCAGACAAGTCCCTGGCTCACCCTTATCATGGGCAAAGGAGTGTGAACATAGGAGAGGAGGAAAGGATGGAATGAAAGTTCCTGTTCACCCAGTTCTGCTGTGTGGCTTTGCATCTACAGCTTCTTCATCAGCTACGTCTGCCTGTCTGTCTGTTTCTCCCCTTCCTCCCTCTCTCTCCCCCTCCCTGTCTCCTCCTCTCTCTCCATACCTTTCTCAGGTACACACACACACACACACACACACACACACACACACACACACACACACACACACACACACGAGGAAGGATTGGGAGGGAAGTCTGGGAAGCAAGCAGCGTGTTAATAATGCCTCTAATGTTTCACCGTGAGCCAAATAGTGACTATTTTCTATTTTGCCCCTTTTGTTTCTACTTTTTTGGGATCTTTTTGCTATTTTTTTTCCTTCAGCACATACTGACTTTATAATTAGGAAAATAGAAAATAAGCCTGAAAGAGTAAAATAGGGGGGAAAATACACATTAAGAAGCATCCGTAAGTTGGCACTGTGTAAATGGTAGCTATTTTTACTAATTAGTCATTATGCCTAATAATAATAATTAGGAGTAATGATTTCCTCTGGGAATGAACTTGTGCATTTGTCGGTTGGAAGTTGTAGATGACTCATGTCTCCCTTGCCAAGAGACAGGGACCAGGGTCCTTTTCCAACCTGGCCTTCCTGACTCTCCTGAAACCAGCCCAGCTCAGCTTCGTCCCTGTTGTTGTCTCCCATCCATCCATCCACGGAAGCCCTCAGACAAGAGTTCCTATGCCTGCACAGAGGACCTTCACTTCTAGGCAGGCAGAGGGGCTCCCCCTCTGCTGATGGAGGACAGTGAGAATAGGGGAATTGAGAAGCGGAGAAGGTACCCCACAGAGATGCTAACATCTGAAACCACCTGCATGCTGCTGACTGGAAAGCATGCAGGCTACAAGTGAGTTTCTCTTCAGGGATTCTGCTGGCCAGGATGAGATTTAGACTAAAACTCTAGGTTCTTCTAGGGCTCCACAGGTTCAACTAGAGAGAAGAGGTATTCTGCATTAAGGAAAGAGAGTGCAGTTCCTGCCAAGATGTATGATGTAAACAGTCAGTCAACCTGTCTGAACCTGTGTTTTCAGGTGTAAAGAACAAGGGAGGGGCATGGCTGCTTCCCAAGGTCCTCTGAGGTTCTCAACTTTATGACGAGATGATTATTAATAGACTGTGTTCTGGGAAGAGAGAGGACTTGGATGTTTTCTGTGCTCCAAGGGTGTGCTGCCAAAATGTGATAGATGAGGCAGGAAAGGACAGCAACTCTTTCTATGCTGACACTGATGAGCCCAACCCCCAGAGGGGACACATGATGGAAAGACTCTGGTGATTTCTATGGAAAGGAAGCAGATTCTCGATACATCTCATGATCCCAAGATCCCCCCACCCAACCCTTTGCACCAGGGTGCTGACCCAGTATCCCAGTTACTGTACTATTGCTGTGAAGAGACACCATGACCAAGATAACTTTTAAATGAAAGCATTATACTGGGGGCTGCTTACAGTTTCAGAGGGTTAGTCTGGATCAACATGGTGGGGAGCATGGCATGGTGGTAGGCAGGTAGGCATGGTGAGGGAGCAGCAGTAGCTGAGAGCTTACATCTGATCCATAAGGATCAGAGCGAGAATAAGACTGGGCCTGGCATGGGCTTTTGAAATCTCAAAGCCAACTCCCAGTGACATGCTTCTAACAAGACCACCCTTACTCCAACAAGGCCACACCTCCTAATCCTTTCCAAACAGTTCCACTACCTGGGGATGAAATGTTCAAACACATGAGCCTATGGGAGTCACTCTCAGTCAAACCACCATACCCAGACCTCCATGTGTAGACTGCCCACCCTGGCACACGACTGTCCAAGCCAGTGGAATGGTCCTGGTGTGGTTTCAGGAGGGACTAGCTCAGATTCTCAAGGCCAGGTAATTTTTCTTTCAGTAGACATTTTCTTGCATCCATGATGAGCCTAGTATTGGCCCTGAGGATCTGAGTGCCACCAATATCATCCTGTCCCCATAGAACTAATTGTTGAAAAACTGATAAAGACAGGTAAAGGGACAGCCACAATGGAGTGTGTAAAGAAAAAAGGGGGGGCTAAAATAGGGTGTGGTGAGAGCCTAGCAAAAGGAGTTGCTGAGATAGCAGAGTGATAGGACTTGGTAAGAGAAAGGACATTCCAGGCAGAAGGCCCAGGGCTGGTAGGCAACAGGAAGACATGGCAAGCAGGACAGTGTGGCTGGAGTATAAACAGGAATGAGGGAGGAAGTGGTGCTGGAGGATGCCCACTGGTCACTCAAACATAGCTGCATTCTGCACAAGGACTTACGGAGTGTTCCTATGGGTGGAATTTGAGGAACAGCTAGGCACAGGACACCATCAACCCCTGCCCTGGGAACTGTGTTCTCTATCAAGAGTGTAGAGGTGAAAGGGCAGGAGATGGATGAGTAAGAAAATGATTCATAGAACTGATGCAGTCAATCTCATGCTCCCAAGTTTGGCATCTGTAAGTACAACCAATCACACACTGAGAATGCCAGGGAACATTGTATCTGTAGTTAGTATGTACAGGCATAGAACCAGTCACATACTGAGAATGCCAGGGAATGTTGTATCTGTAGTTAGCGTGTACAGACATTTTTCTTGCTAAACAATACAATATATCAACTCTATATATAGCATTTGCATTCCATTCAGTGATCTGGAGATGACCTCATATATCCAGGAGGATGTGAGCATGTTCTATGTTAATATCATGCCAATTTCCACAAGAGACTTGAACATCCTGGGACTGAGATCCCCACAGCTGATCCTGGACCACATCCCCATGAATCCCAAGGAAGAGAGCACAGTGTTGAAAATGGAGTGGTGCCTGAGGATGCCAGAAGAGTGCTCAAGGAAATCTGTCTAAAGATCATTTGGAGATGCTTTTTAAAAGAATAATAGTGTGATTGAATGGTGGGGCAAAGCCAGAGGTGACGTGGTAGGCCATGTTCTTTGTCTAGGATAGGGAGGATGTGCCGGAAGACGATATGAATAGTGACAGGACTGTCAAAAGGGTTGTGAAAATTCAGGTGTCTCTTGGTGGTGATAAATGGTGACATCATCTCATGGAACCTTTGGGGCTGAGAGAGAAAACTTAATTGGTCATCTCAACCCATGAGGAGAGAGAGAGAGTCAGTTTCTCCAGTGTCTAGTCATCAGGGAAGTAGAGACACCCCAACTCCTGCCAGGCTGGAGGCTTAAGTTTGGGAAAGAAAGTGGCCAACAGAGCAGTGACTTGCCCAAGTACACACATTTTCTCAAAGACACTATTTACAGTAGACAGGCAAAGGGATGAGTCAGTGTAGCCTCTGTTACCATGGAATGTCCATCAATCTCCAAGGAAGTTCTAATGGGCTGCACGAAGACAGTACCTAAAGGTACTGTGCTAAGTGAATACAGCAAATCCTGAATCATGTGTGTAGGTCAGGTCCAAAGAAGGTGGAATAGGGCTGGTGGAGAGGAAGCTGGGAGTTGTGTTTTATAGGTGCAAAGTCTCCGTTTGGGAACAGCAAAGGCTCTGGAGGTAGGGGTAGTGATGGCTGCACAGCAAAAAATGGCCATGACATCACTGAATTGGACACTGAGGAGTTCGAAGGGAAGTTTTATGTCATGGGTAGCTTACCAAATACTAATTTACTTGTTGAGGGGCTGGGGGCTGAAGCCAAGACCTCGCTCATGCTTGGCAAGCATCCTGTTGCCAAGCTACACACCCAGGCCTTGGTTTACCAATTCAAAAACAAACAAGCAAAAGTCCCCTTTTAAAAAACAATTGTAAATTAAGTTTTGTTTGTCCCTGGGGGGGTGTATGTGTGAAGTGGCAAGACAGCTCATATGAATTGGTTCTCTCCTCCCACAGGGTGGGTCCTGGGAATCCAACTCAGGCTGTCAGGCTTGGTGGCAAGCATCTTTACCTACTGAGCTGCCTCACCAGCCCTAAAATGTTTTCTAAGTAGTTTTCTCAAATTCAGGCATGCAGAGGACCCAGCCAAAGCACCTAGCATATGCCTTGCCTTTGACTCTGTCTCTCTCTAGCTGGGTGTGGGTCACCTGGAAACTTCACCTTGCGCCTCTAAACTTTCATGTAGAGCCATAGGGCTGGAGGGAGGATTAAAGACACCCACACTTCCATGCCCTACACAGAGCAAACCTTGTCATTTGTCAATCAATATTGCTCTTCCCATGCCAGCATAGCTGGGCTGAGGCAGAACCCTTCAAACCAAAAGAAATGGCTCCTGTTCCAGCACTTATGAGCTGCGTGACCTTGGGCAAACCCTTTAGCTTCCCCAAACCTCTGGAGGGTAAGATTCCCTAGGACCATGTACAAAGTCTCCAGGGCAGGGCCTGTAGCCATGGCCTCTGGCAGCAGTTGTCATTGTGTAAACACAGAGTCACAGATACACAGGAAGAAATAGCATGGCCTCATGACATGGCATCTCTGGCTGTTGTATAATTTGTTTCCACATCATGTTACAGGCAGGAAAAGTTCCTGCTCAGAGCTGGTGGGCAGAGTCCTGAAATTATCCCTCTTCAAGGATGTAATCATGTCTGAGATATACATATACATATGTTTGTAAAGAGACAGGTTCACATTAGGCCTAAGTAATGTGTACTGAGCTGCTGCCCAAGGGCCAGAGATGGCCCCAAACCAGCTGCTCTCTGCAAAGAGCTGACTGTGGCCCAGAGAAGACCTGAAAATAATGTCACAGCAAACTTAAGATCTGGGAGTCTGTGACCCTGCTTGAGCCCTGAAACCTATATGTCAAGCCTCCTTAGACAGGCTGTGTTCCATCTCCAAAGCTCAGTCCTTGTATGCATACAGAACAAAGACACTCAGCTTGGGACTATGCCCAGAGCCTCTTTGTTTTCTCTTGGGGGGGCAGTCTTCAGGGTACCTGGTGATGGGGGAGGCACACTGTGTGCACTGCCTTCTGCACCATTCTCACTTGGCCTTTGTATCTTAGCCAGGATGGGATTGACCCCCACAGCATTTGGGGGTCCCAGTGTCAGACTGCCAAGGAAAAGAAGGGTTTGAGGTCCAGGTAGGACATAGGATACTGAGGAGAGTGTGGTGAGACCAGAGAAACAGACAGTGGTCCCTGTCTATAGGACACAGCTCTATAAGGAGTGCCGCCAGTTCCACAGCCTCAACAGCTGCAAGTCAGCAGGGGACCTGGGTGGCAGAAAGCATGACCCATTCCAGACCCCCTGATTCCCTGGGCAGTTGAGGCCTGACAGACAGCCGTCTTGGTTCAAGTAGACTGTCCCAGGAAGTGCAATAGATGCTGGGCTAGCTCAGTGCCCAAGGTGCAGAGGATCTGCTCTACTCATGCCCCAGTCTTATCCCTGGAGTCTCTGCTCCTTGGCCCAGGCCACTCCCCTACCTCTCAGACCATGAAGACAACATCTGTCTCTCTCCTATTTGGGTCTTCCTTCCACACCACCCGCCTCATGCCAAGACACGGTGTGCCCATCTCACGTGAGAGACTCCACTTTGTGTGGTCTGATCTCAAGCTGGAATTGAATCAAATACAGCAAAGCTGTATTCGGATCCCAGGGATCATTGGTGTGTGCACTGGCATAGCATATCCTAGTCAAATTCTCAGTAACCAACCAAAGTCGATTAACACTGGCAGAGAAATTGCAGGGTGTCATCCAGCCATGGCTGCCATCCATATGCATGAAGTCCACGGACCTGACTCCCTTGCGGAATCAGGCACAGCCGTAAGAGGGACCAGTTTTAGAAACAGTGCTGTCCCCACTCCCTGGCAGTGTTGCTATAAACCACAGTCAGTGTTGTCTCAGGTCTGTGGCAACAAAGAAAACTTCCTAGATTGTCCACATGTCACCAAAGCTTGTAAAGATTTTGATGGGCTCCTGCCACTTAAGAAATGGGTCAGGTGTAGAAACATTGGGCTTCAGTGAACATGTCACATCTCTGTATAGGAAAAGCATACTGCTAGAGCCAGCCTGAGACAGCCAGCTTATTCTGAAACAGATGTGTTGTGAAACCCACTGTGACAGGCTCATCATCTCAGGCTGGAGATAGGCCAGCACGTAGTCACCAGCTTCGCAAGGACACAAATACCTCTGGACTTTGCCTATCCCTGGCAGGTGGACTCACAGTGAATAGTCCTCTCTCTGGTGCTCAGCATCTGAAGTTAAACAGTTTGCTAGTCTGAGAACAGAAGCTGCGGCAGCCAGCCAGGTGTACTAGGGAAGATGTTTCCAAGATATTGCCTGGGAATGTTCTAGAATAGGTCTGCGCACCTGACTTTCATGCAGGGCTCATTGTACACCAGGTCCTGTTGGAGCTGTTTTTACATTATTGAAGAATAACCCTCTGTGGCCATTCATTCCAGAGAGGAGAATGCCAAGGCCTGCTGTTTATTTCTTAGGACTGCCTCGACTGGTCACCAACAGATGGGGGCCACAAAGCCACAGAAATGGAATCCCTTGTGGTTCCGGACCCTGTGTGACATTCATGGGGCATAGCTTTTCTGATGCAGCAGAGAGACATCTCTGGGTGTGTCTGGCTTGTTCCTTGGTAATGCCATGGCTCTACTCCCTGTCTCTGCACAGGGGTGTGGCCCCTCTCTGTGTGCATGCCAACATGGATCCCTCGGTACATCAGGGCAGCTACCATTAGATGTAGGATCCTCTCCAAATCCAGATGATCTCAAAACTTTCAACTTGACTTTGTCTGCAAAGACTGTCCTGGTAAGGGCTCAAGACAGTCATAGTCTTAGGGATTAGAGCCTGGACATGTCTGGAAGGGGGGGCATAGTTCGGCTCTCTAGAGTCCTTTAGCCCTTAACTAGCAGTTTCTTCAAGGTTGTCTTGCTAAGATCATACAACAAGATATGGTCTCTCTTCAACTGCTTGGTGTGACTATGGGTTATTTAGCTTAAATGGCTATGTCCATATCTGTATCTAATCATACCCCCCCCAAGGTCACAGGATTATCTTGGAGTAGGTCAGAAAGATTGTAAGAGCCAGAGGCGGCAGATGACTATAGTGAAGCAGTGTTTCCTGGACATAACAGGGCACTTGCACATATGGACTCAGAGTGGCTATGGCAGCATGCACAAAACCTACCCACCATCAAACCAGACAACATCCCAGCGTGCATAGGGGAGGTGGAACCATTGGAAACAGTCTTATTTCTTCAGGGATATGGCCCCAAGAAGCTTCCCATGCTCCAGTAGATGGCCCTACACCCATGCACATAGAGTCAGCACTAAGTGGACTCAAGAGGGTTTATAAAAGGACCACAGGAATGGGACGGATAGAGGAGTGGTGGGAGAGGAGGGGTAGTGGGAGGGAAAGGGATGGGGATGGATTTGACCACAATGACATGATACACATGTGTAAGGTTTCCCAAAAAAAGAAGAGAGGAGGAAGACGAGGAGGGGAGGAGGAAGATGAGGAAAGAAAGTGGAATCCAGGCTGGCTGGCTCTGAACAAACACTCTCTATGAAGCTCCAGTTGGCTACTCCCTCATGTTATCATATACACAGGGCTAGCTCTAGTGTCACAGTGCCAACATATAACCAGGAGAAAAGAGGCCGACCACTCTGGTCCTAACACACTGATGCCAAAGCTGGTATGATGGTGCACATGTGTAATCCCAGCACTCAAGAGGTGGAGGATTGTAAATTCAAGATCATCCTGGAGAATGTAATAGGGAGATATGCCTCAAATATATCAAATGATGGAGGGAGGGAGTTTGGAGGGAAGGGAGGGAGGGAGGGAGGGAGAGTGTCCTGGCTGTCTGGGAGCTGGGATGGAAGGCTGGTTGTGAGCCCCAGAGTCAGGCAGATTTCCATTCATAATCTGTCCTACTCTGGACAACCATGGGCAAATTGTGTCGTCCTGGCCTCTTAGGCAGTGTTGCACCAGGAAGATGGAAATCCTAGGAAGAAGACGAATAACCTCCAAGAGCTGCAGTAAAGATCTGTGTGCTTTGGATGTAAGCATGCACTCAGACAGAGCCCAGACACCCTGGCCTTCACCACTGATCACCTCATTGATAGCTTTCCAATCACTGGGGTGCTCCCAGAATCAGGGCCTCAGAATGGAAGACGGTAGAGACAGCCTGCCTCCTAAAGAAGCTCCCCTGAAGCTAGGTTGAGGACAAGGAAGGAGCCAGAGCTAACTGCAGGCTTTTGAGGCTTGGCTCACTGTGCTGGTGAAGTTGCCAACAACAACAAGAACCAGCAAGACTCGAGTTCTGTGAAACAAATTGTGTTCAACTTGGAACGCTGGATTCACTGAGATGCAGGAGGGACATCTGCATGGATTTGTCTGGCAGGTGTTGGGCTTAGAAGGTGACTTCTAAAAGCTACATGGAGCCAAAGAGTGTGGGAAGAAAATTAAACCTGTTTGGGCATATTCCTGTGCTTTCTGCTGTGAAGAAGCAGAAAGCACTCTTGAAAATCGAGAATGAGCTAGCCAGCATCCATACTCATCGGTCAGTGGCACCAATACCCAATCTTGCCTGTAAAATGGGCATACTGCTCTCTGCTATTCCAGAGGGCTGTTCAGATTGTGTTCAATCAGGGATGGGAAGTGTGCTCTGAGCCTGGGGCAGCAAGTATCAGCTTCAGCTGTGGGCCTTCAACAGCTGAATGAGGAAGGCGAGACCCCGGAAGGTACCCAGCTTCTCTCTGATGCTCACTCTCCAGCAATGACTTGATGATATTGATGATGGCTCTAGGTCTTCCCAGAACCACCCAAGATTCTGTCTGCATGTTAAAAGCTATAACTCCTCCTGATAAAAGACACTTTTGCTGATTTTATTTTGTGTTAAAAACAGATGACAGTACATCTCATGTGAACACCATGGAGTTCCCTAGACAGGAGTTGCCCCTGTTCCTGGACCACCACTTTCTACACATCCCACCCTACTGTATGTGTCATGTGTGTTTGGCAGGATGGGGAAGGGGTAGGTCACTAGTTGTTGCCATGACAACTGAAGAAGAGACAAGCTCTGACTTCAGTGCCTGCCTATTAGGAGTGAAACCGAATGGTGAAGACTTTGTCCCCATCTCCCACTTTGGGGAAGGAGGTCCACACCGTATCTACCATATCATCTGTTTGCCTACTCATTGAATCGAGTCCAGTAGGTATTAATTTTTTTGAATGAGTGGGTGTTAACAGGACTATTTAAGAGATGTCAAGGAGCCTGGGGAGACAACTTAGTGCAAGTGTGAGGCCGTGAGTTCAAGTACTAGTGCTTACAGAAACAGTTGGATGCTCTGACATGTGCTTATAATTTCTATGCCAGGGAGGTGGAAATGAATGGATCCCTACCTAACTGGCAAGCTCAAAGCCAGTGAGAGATCTTGTCTCAGAAAAATGGGGGTGAGGTGCCGCTGGAAAGATGGCTCAGTGGTTAAGCTAGCTGTTCTTCTAGAGGACTTGGGTTGTATTCCCAGCAGCCTCATAGAGGCTCATAACTATAACTATAGACTTAGGGGATCTGACACCCCCTTCTGGCTTCCACAGGCACTGCACACATGGTGCACAGACATACCTGCAGGCAAAACACCCATACACATAAAATATGTATGCCCCTTCCACACACAAAGAAAAGAAAAAAGGCAAGTTATGGTCTTAGCAAATCTGTCACTTGAAGAAGTGGGGTAGGGGAGGATGGCAGTGTCTAGACCCTGGTATCTGTGTTTTCACATCCTCGAGACTTTGAAACTGTCTTGTCTTGAGGACCAATGACATGTCTGACATTCTTCCAGGTTCTCCATACTTGGTATTCCCTTCAAACTTTTGAAACCCTATGGGTTTGGCACTGTCACCACTTTGCAGATGAGGAAACTGATGCCCAGAGAGGTTAAGTCCCTTTCCTGAGGTCACCACTCTGCCACCTCAGCTTAGCCGTGTGCTTGAAGTCAATGTCATCTGTCTAGAGGCTCTAGATCCATCAGGGAGACAGCATCTAAAACTGCACTGTACCACCGTAACTAAACATTCAGTGTTTCTGTGAGAAACACCACAGCACACTGTCTGGATGTCTGCTCAGGGAATTGAGCAGTGACAAGAGAAATTAAATACTTTAATGGATTTTGACAACAACTCTGTATTAGGGGAATTCAAAATTGCATAAAGGAAAAAGTCAGACTTTCTCCCTGGACCTGATGTATGTATGCCTAATTTATTAGCAGAGTAAAAACAAAACAATAACAAAAGAAAACACCGAATTTTGTCAGGGCCAGAGTTCTTTAAGGAAAAGGAGATTGTAGAGTGGAGGAGGAGGTGGGCTCTTCTGGAGATGGTGGTCTTGAACTGACCTCCCAGCCCTCACTAACAAGTAGGTACTTGAGAAATATGTGTCCATTGGAGCATGGCAGCACAGGCCTGCAGTCCCTGCACTTGGGAGGTTGAGGTAGGAGGATCTAGAGTTCAAGGCCATTTTAAGATACATAGCAAGACTCTATCTACCTACCTATCTATCTTTCGCTCACACCCATCACACACGTATGTATGCATGTGCACACACACACACACACACACACACACACACACACACACACACACGTATCCTATGAGTGACGGCAGCTTCCCACGTACCATGATTCAACCAGGATGCCAGCCCCTTGTTTTTGTGTTCCCATTGAGCACCTCCACAGCTCTGGGAGCCTGACTGACTGACTGTACCCCCTCCATTTCTTCAAAGGGAAACTGAGGCTGAGCAATAACACAATTTCCTAACAGCCATACAGTTGGTATAAGATGGATCCAGGATGAAGTTACTCTTATCATGATTTATTAACTATATTAACCAGATAGTTAATCTCAAGGAAGCCAAACGCTTCCCTGAAAATGAAGTCCAGCAAATGGCATGCTTGCCTCCTCTTCCTGCCATAAGTGTTCGAGAACACATTGCTTATGTAGTCATTTATTAGCAGGCCTTCTTCACATGTGTGAAATATAGAGACGAGTGGATCACAAATCAATTCATTTCCAACAGTCTTTCAGGAGAAATGGCCATGTGGCAAGTTCAGAAAATGACACATTCTACCAAGAGTACCATAGGAAATGCAGGAAGTGAACTTCTGAGTGGGCGGGAGGAGAGAGCCTGTGGCTGGTCTCTAAGGAGGTGTGTGAAGGACAAATAGGATCAGTGCCTGCACACATCCCTGGGCATGAGATTTGGATCTGGAAGGCACAGACTGACACTTAGAACATAGTGAAATTACTGGTCTACTGAGATGCAAACACAGAAACAGGATGTCCTTGCCTGAGAATGGTTCGTCCCTTAGGGGCTCCCTCACATTAGCACAGAACTCCTACTGAGTGCTCATGAAGAAAGTGGGATGTGAATGCTGTGAGCCCCATTTCACTGGGGGAAGGTGGGTAGGGGTTCAACACCTGTCTTTAGGGCTTGGGATAGGTGTGCTGGCACCAGGAGGTTGAGAGAATGAACCAGTGAATAGAGTTGACTGGAAATCAGTTGAGCCACTCTCTGGTCTGGCAGATTCCTATGAAACCACTGAATGAGGACTCTTGGGATACACAATAGTCAAAAGAGATGGAGAACCTTTGCAGACAGTGAACTGGGCTTGGATGACCCTGAATGCCAAAAAGAAAGCAGCCTTAGCAAAGAGTGCCATCTCCATGTGGATGTCCCCACTTCCCCCGCATTCACACAGCCTGTACTTTGACACAGCGCTGTGTTTAAATACTAAACTGTTTTGTGTTGCAGCCTTGCACTGAGTGTGTAATTAAGAGGATCCCTTCATTAACAGAGCTGCACAATGAAAGCTCGAGTTAGCCTTTTCTGCTAATTCTGGAGGTGGTGGAACAGGCTCATACAACCACTGATTACAATTGACACATAGTCTCTTGCTGAAGCCACTAGGAAATCTTCATTTCCCAGAATGCATGTAGGATCTGGCAGTGAGTGAGAGAGAAAAGGGAGAAGAAAGCTTCATTCTAACAACCAGAAGTAGAGGTGTGTAGGAGTTAGGAATATGGGATGTGGCATAGAGCTCCGATTCCAGCCTGATCACTAAGGTCACTACCCTCCCTATGCCTCAGATGTAAACTCAGATTAGCCATTGTGTCTAGTTAGTTAGAGTGCTGTGAGAACTCATTCAAATATACTCACTGCAAGATATGTGCACAATAAGGCTTTGTGGAGGCAATAAGTTTAGTCATAAATTAAGCAACTATAGAGCCTGCCCTTCTGGAAATTTTCAGAAAGAAATAGGAATTCCATGGACAGTTAAAAAATTAATCACTTAAGCTTGATAAGTTCTTTGAATAACAAAATCAAGTATATTATGTTCTTTGCATCCTGAATGTCAAAGAATAAGTTCTCGGTGAACTTCATGATAACAATGGTGATAAAGATGATGATGATGGCAATGATAACAGTGGTGGTAATGGAGATGACCATGAAGATGATGGTGGTGGCAGAAATGATTGTGATGACAGTGTCAATGATGGGAATGATGATGGTGACGTGAATTGCCATGGTCATGATGGTGATGCATGTGACGTCGATGGTGAAGATGACGTCTGATAGTAATGATGAAGATGATGTAACGATGGTGTGATGAACATGGCTATGATGATAATGAAGATGACAGTGTTGGTTGGGAACAAGAATATGACGATGAGTCGGGCATAGTGGCGCACGCCTTTAATCCCAGCACTTGGGGGAGGCACACGGATGTCTGAGTTCAAGGCCAGCCTGACTGACAAGAGTAAGTTCCAAGACAGCCAGGGCCACACAGAAAAACCCTGTCTCAAAAAAATGAAACAAACAACAACAAATAATATGTTGGTGTACAAAGTCAGAAAGACTATGACAAAGGAATGGTGATTTTTCCCCAGAAAGTTGTATAAAGATATATAGAAAAGATGGAACAGATGAGTGATTAGCACACATTTGTCAAGGGAGGGAGTAGATAGGGAAGAGAAGGCCAGCAGTGAGCAGATGACATGAGGCTCCAACCTTCCACTTGGGTACCTGGCGTAGCATGCCTCGGGACAGGACACTGTTCAAGTCAAGCTCAGACTTTGAAGAACTTTTCTCTGGGTTCCAGAGAAAAATGAAGCCTGGTCAAAGTGTCACCTTTTCTCCTGGTCAGAGTACCCAGAGTTCATTTGGAATTGCAGCCATCAGGGTGTTTCAGCTCAATGCAATGTGTTTTTCTCCCCTTTGTTCATTTAAAGACTCTGAGCCAGGGGACCAGGAGGATGGGGTCTGGCCTCAGCCTCTTACAAGATGTCTCCCCTCAAGTGAAGACTTGGCCTCTACTTCCCTGAGTTATTTCAGAAAGAAAACGAGGCAAATCATTACTGGTGCCCTCTAACTCCTGTGTTTAACTGTCTCAGGTACAGGGCAGGGTGGGGGCAGCACCTCCATCAACACAGGGTTTTATGATAGCAGTAACCCTGAGCCAAGATTGAAATATCAGGTAAGGTGTGATCAATTGTCCATTGAGGCACCATAAAGCACAGTCTAAGCTAGAACGAGAAGACAGGTCTCATTGGCCTAGGCAGCCTGCAATGAGACTCTCCCAGCAGCTGGATCAGTGGGAGACAATCCTGTGTCCAGTTACATGGGGTAGGGATGGAGCAGGAGCCCAGATTGCCCTGGAATCTCCCAGGGAACATCTGCATCTTAGTGCTTGGCTGGTGACTAGATAGTAAGCCCTCTGAGATGAAGAGGCTCCAGGTGATTGCGACAGAAGTAGCTGACAATACCAGGCACTGTGCTAAGCTTGTGCTCCACTCTTTCTGCTTACTCTTACTTATATCAGGCCTATGGGTCAGGAACCCTTATTCCGTCTTAGGTAAAGCTTTGAGTTATGTGACTTGCCTAAGGTCATGTGGCTTCAAGCAGCAGAGGGATAATCCAACTGTTCCTTGATTTACCAATCTCCTGTACCCCAAACCACCCAGATCACTAAGCCGGTGCCCCACCAGAGAGGAGCCACAGTAGCATGGCTTCCTGAGCTGTGTGCACACGACAGACACTCCATCTATGGACTGCACTGCAACATAGCAAAAGGGACAACAGGGAAGGCACTTGACATGGAGCATGGCCTGCCAACAAAGAAGCTTATTGGGAGGCCTGCGGAAAATGAGCTGTCAGGTTCTTCATCTGGAAAACGAAAACAAGAGGGCTGGGCCCAGTGACCCCAATAGAGCTCTCCAGCTCTGAAAAGACTCACCGTCAGGTCTGGGGAAGTGGCCATGAGACTATGTCCTCACATTTGTCCTTCTGCCCATTCATTGTCTGGCCAAGCGAGAAAACACTCACACAGCCAGCCCAGGTCATGGCTCCATGAAGCAAACCACAGCAGCGACGGGGGATGGGCTGCTGTTGCCTCCAGCTTTCTTGATACTTTGTATTCCACAAACACTCTGTTACAAGAACCCTGGACGCCAAGTAACAAACTGACTTGTTTGGCAAGCAAAATTGGGCAACTACATCCAGATGACTGATTGACCTGCCCAGAAGTTGCCTCATTAGTTCATCTTGGTGCCTCATAGAAGGTTGAATTTATATCTTAAGCAACATCCCCATTTCATGCTCACCCTCATCCATTCTTCCCACTTAAGCCTCCCTTACAGCATAGAGAAAGAAATCCCCCCATAAGGAGATGGAATGAGTAGAGCTGAGAAAATGAAGGAAAAGAGCCCAGTTTTGAACTTAAACAGTTCTGAGTTCAAATTTAATAGCTGAGTGAATTTTATAAAGTGGTCGGCTTTTCTGAACACATCTCACTCATATCTAAAGTATCACGTTTTCTCTCATGTGTGAAATCTAGATTTATATGTATATACAAATATCTACGTATGTGCACATATTTTCCTATCCTGGCTCTACCATGCATTGGTTTGTCTTCCTGTGTCTTGGTTCTCCTTTCTGTAAAATAGGAAAATAACATTCACTTTGTCATAGGTCTGTACCAAGCCTTCTGCATACATGCTGTTGTTCTTTAGCTTGGGGTTTTTGTTGGGCTCCAAACAAATGCAAGATGGGATGTCTCTGATTCTCTTGCCTTCTTGTGGGACCTATTCCTTCCTGCTGGATTACGTCACCCAGCCTCACTATGAGGGTATATGCCTAGTCTTATGGCATCTTGTTATGCCCGGTTCCATTGACATCACTGGGAGGCTGCTCTTTTCTGAAGGGGATCTGGGGAAGAGGAGAAGGGGGGATTGGAAGGAGAGGAGGCTGCAGTTAGGATGTATTGCATGAGAGAAGAATAAGTAAACAAAATAGCACCCACTTTGTGAGATTTTTATGGAGAGTACATTCTTAAAACCTGCTGACAGAAATGGCGTCACCAGTGTGCTTGTCCTGGAGAGGCTACATCCTGCCTCAGAAGAAAGTGATGTGAGGTGGGAGTGGTCAGGGTTTGAGGAAGGAAGGGGAACAGGTAGGACCATCCTCAGTCTGAGTCTGGCTTGCAAATGGGCTTGAATGTGTCAAGCAGAGCCTTCTCTGTATGTTCTTTCTTCATGTCCTAGAACCTGTGCCTGGTCTACCTGGTCCATCCACAGTCTGGATGGACTCCTTCAAATTGCATCATATCACACATCAAGTAAATGGGGCTCTCTCTGTCATGGCAGAGATTTATCAAGTGACAGAGCTGGGCTTTCTGGTAGTTAAATTTATTTTTAGCAGCTTCATCCTGAGATGCTTTAAATTAGGACTGCAGCTAATTTAAAGCACTGCATGGTGCGTGGTTAGCATTTCTTCATGAGCAACGGTGTGCTACGTGCGCATCTGAAATCTAGTGATGGAGAGTCATGCCAAACAGCAGGGAAAGAGACCTGCTTATATCCATCTGTCCTGTAGAACACCCGCACCACCAGACCATCCTGTTTGGACACAGCTTTGCCAGCAGCATGTGACCTGGCTGTTTTCTGCCTCCTCATCCTCTGTTTCCCAACAGCGGTTGCCATTTCTGCCCAAGGAGCCCCCTTCAATGGCTGCCCAGCTCCATGCTTATCCAGTGGTCCTGGTACAGATAGACCTCATCTTCTGCTGTCTAGATACTGAGTCTCAGATACTGAACCTCCCAGATTATCGGCCCAGCCCATGCAAAGCTTCTAGAGCTGGGCTAGCATCCCTGCGTGCATTTCTGGCAAGTTCTCAGGAGACACCAATGCAGCAAGTTCAAGGACCCCACTTTCAAGATGGTTGATGAACCATGGTAGCCAACTCATGTCCTAAGAGGGTTCACACAGTCCAGAAAGGCTACAGATGTGGCCCAACACAAGGGTTTCCTGCAGTCCAGAACAGCTATGGATGCAGTCCAACACAAAACCATAAACTTATTTAAAATCTCATAAGATTATTTTCATCTTTCTGATAAATCTATTATGTGAGTCCCAAGCATGAATTTTGTAGATGCAACATCAACATCATGTCACAAAAATCACAAAGTCACAAATATTAAACATATATGTACACACACATGCATGCATGCGCGCACACACCTGTGTGTATGTACTCAAAACCTGTGGGCCATGAGTTGAACAACCTAGATGTAACATGTACCCTAAGACAATTCGTCCTTATCCAATGTGGCCCAGAAAATCCAAAAGGTTTGACCCCCCTTGAATTCTAGACCATTCCAGGAGTTTTCTAATGTCTTTATAAGTAATTTGAGCTGCTAGCTGGACAGTTCCTATCATGCCTCCCCTTGCATCAAAAACTCCCCAAGTTCTCCCTCACTACTAATCCAAGCACACTTTTCTGGAAGTCAGATCAGGACCAAAACCCACGTGGCCACCTGGATATGACACTACCACTGTGGTTCATGTATGGGCCTGTCCCTGTCCCCATTCAGTCACATGCCTCTAGGAAGCAGGAACTCTGTCCATCCCACCACTCAGGGACATTCCAGTGCTTAGGAAATGTCTCAGGAGTGGAAAATGACTGAAGGCATACTTAACAAGAGATGGAAGTTATTTATTCCTCTAGAGAGAATCCAAGCAACTCCTGTGAAACTAGGATTTGGTCTTGCCGTATCTACCTCCCCATGTTTGTTCGTTTCTGGGACTTATAGAGAAGAAGAAAAGTCTGACTTGATTGAAATCGAGTGAGCATAAGAACTGTATAGTGAGCTCAGCTTGGACATGGGGAAGTGGCCCTAAGGTCAATGCTGATCCCTCGGCTGATGGAGTGAACTTGGGCAAGTGTCACCTGGCCAGCCTGTGAAGGGAAAATGGTTTCGACCTACTTCAGAGACCAGTTATTGGAAACAATGGGATTACTGAGGTAAATTGGTTAGCTCAATTCTTGACATGTAGAAGGTCCCGGGTAATCAGTGGTGATTTTTCAGCAGTGAGGTTTCCAAGCAAAAAAAGAGAGATGGGTGGTTTTCTGAGTTTTAATGGAAACGAATTGCACTTTGTTTGAAAAATGATAATAGATAATGCATTCCGGGATTCTTTCCCCTGTTTTAATGAGTCAAGGATACACCAAATTCAATTTTTTTCCAGAAACAATCTCAAAGGACTAGTAAACTTGATTTATGTTTTCTTTACCAGTCACTTTTATTCCAAAAGCCTGACATTTCCATTAAAATGCTATTAGGTAAAAACAGAATTTTACAGTATTTGTGATGGCTTGGGTCTCGATGTGATAATTACAATTATCTCCAGCAAAGATGCCATTCCTCATCCCTTTATTTCCTGCTATACATCAGCCGCATCGTTAGTACTTCCCAGGTGAAGAGACCCACTTCCCTGGGAAGCCGTGGTTCTGAGGTCTGTGAAGGGAAATCAGTCTGGGAGGGCAGCCGTCCAGAGGTGCAGAATGCCTTGCAGGAGTGCTGAAATGTGCATGCTGGGCAGTGCTCGACAGAGGTGCCTCCAGAAGAGGACATCCTCATGCCCCAGAGAGACATAAGGAAGACCTGTCTGGAGTGAGTGTACGGGATGGAGGTGATGAGGTCCCCATCATCATGGCAGTCCAAACTAAGGCTGCCACCCAGAACAGGTGCTCTTTTAAACAGCCTGCCACTACAGAGGTCCAATCCTGTCTAGCTGGGTTAAAATTTCTTCTCTGAAGTGACATTGTTGTGAAATGTTCTAGAACTAGATGGCAGCAATGGTGATAATTCCTCATGAAAGAACTAAATACCACTAAATGGTACACTTTAGAATGGTTTCACTGGTGGCTTTTATATGTGTTTCACACAGGAACAACAAAAAAAATCTTTCTAGAAAATTTCCAAAGCCTCTTGCAGCTAGCACACTGTGCTTGGAGAGTAGGCACCTCATCCACAGGGACTGAACACTAGGTTCTGTTTAGGCATTAATGTAGCCATTAAATCTCTAACTGAGGAGGAATATTAACTTCATTACTGTTATGGCTTAATACAGACTGTGTGTATGTCCATGAGAAACATGCTGGGGTGAACAATACAGTTTAAACACATGTCCTGTCATCCTAACTCTTAAGTACAGACAGCTAAACATTCTTAGTGCCTATATTCAAGTTGCAGGACTAGGAACCATTTTGATTACCTCATACTTCTCTCAAAGGTCTACAAAGAACTTAAATAACTTTTATAATCTGATATATAAAGCTCCCGGCTAAAGATATGGCT
Organism: Cricetulus griseus; assembly: GCF_003668045.3. NCBI lineage: Eukaryota > Metazoa > Chordata > Mammalia > Rodentia > Cricetidae > Cricetulus > Cricetulus griseus. The sequence continues at coordinate 147,682,922 of NC_048599.1, read as the reverse complement.
CAGGGGCTGGAGAAATGGCTCAGAGGTTAAGAGCACCGACTGCTCTTCCAGACGTCCTGAGTTCAATTCCCAGCAACCACATGGTGGCTCACAACCATCCCTTATGAGATCTTCTGGTGCCCTCTTCTGGTGTGCAGATATACATGGAAGCAGAATGTTGTATACATAATAAATAAATAAATAAATATTAAAAAAAAAGATATGGCTCAGTTGGTGGAGTGCCTGCCTCCTATGCTTGATTCCCCAGCACCACATAAAACTGGATGTGGTAGTGCATCCCTGTAATCCCAGCAATGGGGAAGTGGAGACAGAGGATCAAAAGTTCAAGATCACCCTCAAGTTGGACTATATAAGACCTTGCTCTTAAAAAATAAAAAGAAATTAATTAATGGCAATCAATATTTTTAAAAATCTTTTTAAAAAGTAAACAACAGAATTTTGTGCCCCCATGTGTCCATGATGTACTTTAGAATAAGGATATAGTAAAACAGAGGGTGCTAGAGAACTGGTCTGGAGAAATGATTTATAGCCCTGGTTTATTCAGAGATATGATGCCATGCTCAACCTCAGTCTCCCCGTCTAGAAGCCAGCTGTAGTCCGAGGCTCCTCACAAAGGTGAGGAGAGCAGATGAGATGACACCCTTGAGGCGGGTTTGTTGACAGAGTGGTCCCTGAGCTGTTTCCATCCCTCCTTGCAGTCACACTGCACACCTCTGCCTTCCCCTTACTGAAATCTCTTGAGTGCTCATAACCTCAGCCACCGCCACTCATTCAATACTTTAGGAGCTAGTTCCTGGGAAGTGTATCAGTTTACCTGCCACCCCCAGTGGGGAAAATACTTCATTTCATGTGAAAAATAACCACCAACACCATGTATGTCTCCCCAGCTTCTTTCCCGGTCCCAGGGGCTTATGGGACACAAATCATCATGGCTTTGAGACTCTTCTTGGCAGTTAATGTCATTATTAAAAGCAAACCTTCCCAATGTGTCTTAGTTGGTGTTCTGTTCCTGTGAAGAGACACCATGGCCACAGCAGCTCTTATAAAGGAAAACATCTAACTAGGGCTGGCTTGCAGTTCAGAGGTTTAATACATTATCATCATGGGGGGAAGCATGGTGGCACACAGGCAGGCGTGGTGCTGGAGTAGGAACTGAGAGTTCTGCATCCAGATCATCAGGCAGCAGGAAGAGAGAGTGATGCTGGGGCTGGCTTGGGCTTCTGAAACCTCAAAACCCACCCCGAGTGACACACTTTCTCCAACAAGGCCACAGCTCCCAATAGTGCCACTCCCTATGGGCCTATGTGGGCCATTTTCACTCAGACCATCTACCATACAACAAATTTAATGAAAACTGCCTCTCACTCCCTATTCCCAGGAGCCTAATACACACCACATCCTATAGACGTGAGCTGGCTGGGATATGGCTCACAGAGCACATCACAGAGCATAGGGCCTGACCTGTGAACCACGAAGTATGTGGGGAACAGAGAAACATGTCCAAGGAACAGAGTGGGATGTGAAGGAATGTCATTAGTGTGGCCAAAGAGGCATCTTGGGGTGGTGGTAAAGTAGTATAAAAATGTGCCACATAGCCAGGGCCCGGGAGAAGCAGGTAGAGGGACACCATAATGGCCTAGTGTGGGGACGACCTGGAAGTGGGTGGGTTGACACAAGGCCATTTAAGGAAAAGAATCACACGCAGCCCATATTAAGGTTTTAGCTTAGATGGGACTTATTGGCCATGCACAGTGTGTTCAATATTTGGTCTTAGGAACAGCAACAGCAGGTGGCAGGTACTTTTCGTGGTCCTGGTTTTGGGTGGGACAGGAGGTGGGAAAGGGTGGCGCTTGAAATAGAGAGAGGCACTGAGTAAGGAAGGGAGTTGGAACTCAGGGGCATTAACTCTTGGGCTCTGCCAGACTGACAGACAGCCATAGTCACAGCCTGGAAGAGAATGGTGTGCCCAGCCAGTAAGTAGCTAGAAACAAGGAGGTTTAGGAAGAAAGCACAAATGCCAGGGTGAGGCACGTGTAAGAGGCCAGCATCTTAGACAAGGCTAAAGAGGAAGTAGCTTATCAGGTATGCTGGTTGCCGTGGGGCTAAGCACAGTGGCACATGCCCACAATCCCAGCCCTTAGGAGAAAGCAACAGGAGAATTGCAAGTTCTAGGGCAGCCTTGGCTACATAGAAAGTTTAGGACCAGCCAGGGTTACACAGTGAGACCTTGTCTCAAAACTAAAATTAAAAAAAAAGAAAAAAAAAGAAATCCACTCAGGTGCCAGAATGAAGAATGGGAAGGACAAACCCAGAAACATGGTGTGATGGTTTGAATGAAAATGGCATTATTAGGAGGTGTGGACTTGTTGGAGGAAGTGTGTCACTGGGGGTGGGCTTCTAGGTTTCAGAAGCTCAAGCCAAATTCCAGTGTCACTGGCTCTTCCTGCTGTCTGCAGATCCAGATGTAGAACTCTTAGCTACCTCTTTAGTACCATGTCTGATTTCATGTAACCATGCTTCCCGCCATGATGATAATAGCCTAAACATCTGAAACTGTAAGCCAGCCCCAATTAAATGTTTTCCTGAATAAGAGTTGCTGTGGTCATGGTGCTGTGGTCCAAGCAGGGCAGACAGGAGAGCACTGGCCTGTGAGAGCTGATTTGGGGACTATAGTGATATAGCATTGACTATGGAGACAAAGGAAGAATTGGCATTTATTCTGATCTTTCCAACCTGGGTAACTGGCAGGTATCTGGTAGTGACCTACCAAGGAGATGGGACAGACTTTGGGTGGGAAAAGGGCTGTGTTACACTGGAGGCGAGAAGGAATTGAGACCACTTCCAGCTAGAGGTGGAGAGGTAAAAGTCTGTGGCTACTCATTTTCTTTATTATCAGAATAATTTCAGAATAAAACACACAGGGAGAAGGGTCGCAAAACTTGTCATTTTCTGTGTGAGCTCCAAATAAACAGTTAAGGTAAGAGACTGTCTGTATTCCTCGGACTGGGGAATGGAAGTGTCTCCCCAAGTGTTCACTGAACTGCGCCTGTGGCTTCTTGCCAACCGTCAGTGAGATTTTTTCCATTTCTTGATTATTCAATTACTACCTGTAAGTGTAAGTTTGAAATCAGACTGTTCACAATGGAGTATTCCCTTGAATTGTGAGCAGAGCAAAGTTGGGCTGGCAGGATGGAGGAAGCCTATGTTTCCAGTCCTAGCTCTGGCCTGAATTCAAGCCTTGGCTTCACTAAGCAGGAGCTGTGTGAACCTCCTCAGGCCACTTCTCAGAGGCCAGTTTCCTAGTCTATAAAATAGGAAGAGTGTAACGTCAATCCCCTACAGCTACTATACGTCTCAAGGGAAGGAAGGCATTTGAGGAAGGCAGTATGTCATGAGTGCCTTTGTATTTCAGGTTTCAGCATCCTGAAAAGCCTTTCACTGGGAAGGAAGATCTGGACTGTGAGCTGACCGGTGACCCCGACTCCAACCCTGAAGCCCACCTGCCCTCCATTTGCCTCAAGCAGGTGTTCCCCAAGTATGCCAAGCAGTTCAACTACCTGCGCTTGGTAGACAGGATGGCTAATTTGTTTATCCGATTCCTGGGAATCAAGGGGACAATGAAGTTGGGACCAACTGGCTTTCGGACCTTCATAAGGTTAGTGAAACCAGCTTCCTCCCGCTTGAGCTCTGGGGAGCACAGAGTTCAGCCACTCATTTGATGGCCACATGACTCTTGAATGGTCTTGGGAGACCACAGTGTTGAATTGGTTCCCTGTTTGAAGCTGTAGTCACCTCAGGGCTGACACTGACCCTGGCATATTGTAGATTCTTGTCAAATGAGTTGATGAATGTTCTGACCATAACATTTAAATCTTAGGTTCATCTTTAAAACAAGCAGTTATGGGTCTGAGTGAGACAATTCAATAGGGAATGATCTTGATGCCTAAGTACAAGGACCTGAGTTCAGATCCCCAGAACCCACTCAAAAGCCAGGCGTGGCAGCATGCATTAGTAATTCCAGAACCAGGGATGGGGAGTTGGACAAGATAAGAGTGTGCTAGCAAACCATTTTAACAAAAGTACAGAACTCTAGGTTCAGTGAAGAGCCTGTCTCAAAATAGAAGATGCTCAAAATCCACCTCTGGTCTCCATATACACATGCAAAGGTGTTTGCACCCATCTTGAAATACACACACACACCCAAAAAAATTGTCAACTACCATGTTAGTCATTTTTATTGTTGTTGTTAGGACACAATGTCTGAAGCTGGGTGACTTTATAAAGAACAAGGGTTTACTTAACTCACAGTAGTTTAAGGTAGTAGCTTAAACTCTAAGATTACCCTTAGTTATAATCTAATGGCAGATGACATTATGATGAGGGAGGTCCTTCTGTGTGTATGTTTGTCTTATTGGTTGTTGAATAAAGCACTGTTGGCCAATAGGAAAGCAAGATAGGTGGGGCTAGGAGTCGAGGAGGATTTATCATTACAACCTTACAGGGGAGGCATATGCAGGAGAAAGATCATGTCCAGGGACAATGCCAGAGAGCAAATAGAATTTGGGCTCATTCTTATAACAACTCAGGGTCCCACAAGAACCCCCCAAGAGCATATGCCCGATGTCCTAAAGCCCTTCTACAAGCTCTGCCTCCGAATGATGCTACTACCACTTCAGTAACAACACACCCAGGCGCATGCTTCCAACACATCAATCCTCAGGGGGTGTCCTAGTTAGTGTTATCAACTTGGCAAAGCCCAAAGTCCTCTGAGAGGAAAATCTAAATCAGATTGGCCTGTAGACATGTCTGTGAGGGGTTGTCTTGGTTATTAAGGTATGCAGGAGGGCCCAGCACACTGTAGGGCCACAGTCTCTGAGCAGGAATCTTCGAAAAAAGCCAGCAAGCAGCATTTCTCCATGTTTTCTGCTTCAAGTACCTCCTTGAGTTCCTGCCCTGACTTCTGTCAATGATGGATGTAGAGATTGCTCATGGGAGTCCAACCAGCCTTGTGTTTCTTTCTTTTCTTTCTTTCTTTCTTTCTTTTTTTTTTTTTTTTTTTTTCGAGACAGGGTTTCTCTGGGTAGCCTATCCTGGAACTCACTTTGGAGACCAGGCTGGCCTCAAACTCACAGAGATCCGCCTGCCTCTGCCTCCCGAGTGCTGGGATTAAAGGCATGCACCACCAACGCCCAGCTTCAGCCTTGTGTTTCTTAAGATGCATTTTCCCAGGAGGACCAACCTGGCTGAGGCTGAGTTTGCATAGACCTGTCATTTTGGGAGTGAAAAGTTTAATAATTAGTCTGATAAATCATATAGTACATTTGTTCTAATATTAAATTAACATGCTTATAGCATGTGCTATACAAAACTTGATTGAGTTTTAAAGGTAAAGTGTAAAATAAGAAAGAGATTTTGCTATAGCTACAAAGTAAGCAGTTGCCTCTTACTGTTCATCTTTGATGGTTCATTCATTTGCCTCCTTCCTTTGGAACACTTTGGAGACAACATAGGTGAGCTCACCAGTCATGAACCCAGGAAAGCTCATGACTATCCTTGGAACTGGGGGTCTTTAGCCTGTAGATTGGAATGAAGCCACATAGACCATAGGGGTGTCTATGTCTGTGTATGCATGTGTGGATGCATGCATGTATGTGTGTTTGTGTGTGTGTGTGTGTGTGTGTGTGTGTGTGTGTGTGTGTGTGTGTGTTGTGTATAGAATTAATGAGGACCACAGGGAAACATCTAGTATATGGCAAGTGATCAATAATTAGTTGAAGAATGTCATGAAAATTCACATATAGTTCTATAAATTCACACACAGAGGAGGGATATGAGACAGAGAGAGAGAGAGAAAGAGAGAGAGAGAGAGAGAGAGAGAGAGAGAGAGAGAGAGAGGGAGGGAGGAGGGAGAGAGGGAGAGAGGGAGAGAGAAGAGAGGAGAGAGGAGAGAGCCAGGGCCTACACATGGTCTAGTGCCAACCTGACAGCCATGGCAAACAAATAACCCTACATTTCTTCAACAAACGTGCTCTAGTTCCAACAGAGAATTGCTCATTTGCAGATCTCTGTGGCATTGCCACCCAAAGAAAAGTCTCTGACAGCCCTCAGCATTGCTGTCACTGCTTGTTGTTGGTTTTAACATCCTAACCCTGCATCTCAAAGCCACACTCCTCAGAGTTCTCTTCACTAAGGCAAATAATTGGAAGCCATGTTTTGCCAAAGGCTTCTCCAGATAGTTTATGGAGACTGCCACCAGCCTCTGGTCTTGGTAAGATATCAAAGCCAAGTCTTGGTGGCCACTGTTGCCTCTTGTGCAAACCTGAAGTCCTAGCTGCAGGGTGGCTTGAAAAGGGCACTACATTAGTTTCAGGGGTGGGAGTTGAGGAGTAGGAAGGACATAGACTTTAGGGTCTAATAGGTCTGGCTCTGGGACCAAGCATATTGCTTATTGGCTGTGTGGCTCTAAGTCCTAGTTCCCTCAGCGAGCAGTAATCCTGCCTTGCATGGTATTATGAGTCTGGGGTATAAAGTATCAAAAGGCACCTGGCTCAAGGCCTGGATCAAGGGAGCTGCTTGCCAGATGAGGACTTTTGACTCTTGTGTCAGGATTGCATTTGATACTCAATGATAGGATAGTGTCTTCAAATGGCTTGGAACAAAAAAGCCACCAGGGGCTTCTAGAACTAGTCAGCAACTCCACAATGTCATCTATGTCTCACCTCCTTTCTGCTCACCCATACCAAGCATGTCTGATGGTTTCAAGGTTGCCTTATGGTCACAGGGCAGCTGCTCAAAATCTGGCCACCATGGTTGAGTACTGAACTGGAAGAAGGTCTGCATAGGTCTCTACCCTACCAGATGAATCAGACTCCTTAAAAGCTGCCCTGGATGCTATGTGCAATGATATCACCCTCCGTTTTGTTGGTTACTTCTCGTTACATGGGAAGCTGGGAAACTAATTTTATATTACATCTGTTCATTAATTTATTTAGTGTGTGTGAGGACAGGTATACACATGTCATAGCATGCCTATGGAGGTCAGAGCACAGCTTTCAAGAACCAGTTTTTCCTGTCCACTATGTGGATCCCAGACATTGAACTCCAGTTATTTTTTTAAGATTGTATGTATGTATGTATGTATGTATGTATTATGCATATAACATTCTGCTTCCATGTATATCTGCACATCAGAAGAAGGTACCAGATCTCATAATGGATGGTTGTGAGCCACCATGTGGTTGCTGGGAATTGAACTCAGGACCTTTGGAAGAGCAGTCGGTGCTCTTAACCTCTGAGCCATCTCTCCAGCCCTGAACTCCAGTTATTAATGAGCCATGTTGCTGGCCCCTGGAGCTTTCTTGTGGGTTTTTGTTTGTTTGCTCGGTTTTTTTTTTTTTTTTAAGTGTACATACTGCTGTCTCATCATAGTGAAAAGGAGGAAGAAGACAAACAGCTGGGCAGTCTCTGCCTCTTTGTGATTCTTACTTGAGCCTTAGAACATAGAGGACTCTCATCTAAGGGCCTGTGGAAGCACATGGGACACAAGTGAAGTGAGCAAGCTGGTGTGCTTTGTTTGCAAAACATGTCTACAGACTGAACTAGAGCCAAGGCAGGAACGTTCTGGGTCTGCCCAGCTTCTGCACCATGACACAGAAGTCCCCATTCAAACACAGAGGGACTAAAGGACCAGCCGAACTTCATGTGGGGAACGATCAGAATCTGTGAGGAACACAGATCCTGTGACACCTGTTCCATGCTCATCTCTTCCCAAATATGGCGATAGGACATTTGAAGACAAGTTAAAGAAGTCCTCCTTCGCCGGGCGTTGGTGGCACACACCTTTAATCCCAGCACTCAGGAGGCAGAGGCAGTTGGATCTCTGTAAGTTCGAGGCTAGCCTGGTCTACAAAAAAGAGTTCCAGGACAGCCTCCAAAGCCACAGAGAAACCCTGAGACAGGGGAGGTTGAATCTACCTAGTGGAATCCATTGGGGCCTCCTCCAGGAGGCAGGGTTTATCCTATTACTAGCTGTCATCGGCTAAGTAGTAGACAGACACACCACCAAGGCAGCAAGAAGAGACAGCAGAAGGATTTCATGTGGCCCAAGCTGAGAAGTGAGGGATGCTGTGTAATCCAAGCTATAATGGACCTGAGGCTCTGTGAACTCGGTGAGGACACAGGATAGGTTCTGGGAGGCATACTGTCCACTTGTGGAGTAATTTTGCCCAATCAGAAGACAGGGAGGAGATCTGGAGACACTAGTAGGCTTGAAGTCTCAAATGCTTCAGGCAGGATGAATGACAACTTCTTCCCTTCCCTCCCCACTGCCCCAAACACAGTGTGGGCTCTGATGGGAAGTGGTTGGAGAAGCTGTCTCAAGGGAACCATCGCTTGCACACTTAATGTCACCAGAGCTTTGAGTCTCTTCAAAAGAAGTTATGCATGCTTATTTTTATGTAAAATCTCTGTATTCAAAGAATGGCTTTAACCATGTATGCCCTACATCAAAGCAGGACTGCCCATGGAAGCCTCCAGTGAGTGACACTTGGTTTGAGAGCCCAGGAGGTATCTATTAAGCCCTAATTAAGAGGGCCTCCACATCTTACACAATCCTGAAGAGAAAACAGAATTAAGAATGTTTCTTATCCAGATAGTGGTGGCACATGCCTTTCATCCCAGCACTGGGGAGGCAGAGAGAGGTGGATCTCTGTGAGTTCAAGTCCAGCCTGGTCTACAGAGCGAGTTCCAGGATAGGCTCCAAAGCAACAAAAAAACCCTGTCTCGAAAAACCATAAATAAACAAATAAATAAATAAATAAATATTGGGTGGTGGTGGCATCCGCCTTTAATTCCATAACTTGGGAGACAGAGGCAGGTGGTTCTCTGAGTTTGAGGCCAGCCTGATCTACAGAGCTCCCAGACAGCCAAGGCTACACAGAGAAACCCTGTGTCAACCCCCCCCAAAAAAAAAACCTTTCTAATAAAGATAATTCTCATGTCAGAATGGGCTAATGACAAAAACATACCCCTGCAAAGCTGTCTGGGTGTGACAGGCTTTGTGATTATCCCCATCATTGAAGGCATTTGCATGAGAAATCATTTTTTCCAAGGTTGGGGATTGTTAGGTTCTGCAGCCACCACTTCCAATCTGTGACCAGCCAGGGCTGTCAGTGGAGCTGTGGCAGAACACGACAGTAAAAGAGCATCTTCAGGAGGCCAAGAGGCAGCTGGAGCAGATGGACCCAGACAACAAGAACTCCCAGCAAATGCCTGTCCTAATTAAGGATGCAGGAGGAAGTGGATGAAACACCGCACTCAGTAACAGACGCTGCCTTTAAAGATGTCCCAAGAAACCCCAATGGCAACTTAATAGTAAAATATGATAATTCTCCGCTTTCCAATTTATCTGGGTATGTTCAGTCTTGCAGATTAAATTTCACCACCTGCTAACGACTGTTCTCTATCTCTCTCCTTTCCACTTTGGTTTAAATGTTGCTTCGTTATGAATTAATAATATTTATGCCATATGCTGAGTTGAACCAAGTGCCCTTTGCAGTATTGCTTCGAAGCAGACATATTCCCAGCACGGTGCACACTTCATTCAAGGTTCCCACACAGATGCCCAAAGTGGAGCTTGGCTTTCATATCTACTACCCACTCTGCTTCTCTCCATGTCTCTTGAAGAGAACTCGAAGGGGAGAAGATAATAAACTGTCCGCTTGGGTTTATTTTCAGGGTCCATCTCTCAGAACTTGCAGCATAGATCAGCAGTTTTCAGAGCAAATTATGCTAATGCCCGCCCAGCCATCTTCTGCTCATTTCTTCTCTGAGAATGAGAATTAAGGAACTGTCATTCTCTTGTCTAGACTAACCAGCCTCCAGTGTCACTTCCTCAGGAGCCGAGTAGCACATATCAGCTCTGTGAATTGAGCTTCTCTTTTTATTTTATTTTTTTTGGAAATTTTATTTTATAATAATTGCCAGGGTGTGGCATCTTCTCTTTCTACAGAAAATAACAACTGTCTAATTGATTCTTTAACTTGGCAACCTTCCTTTGAGAGAAATGTATCTGCATTAGGCTCCTGCCAAAGGATCACTAGTTGGGGGTGGGGAGACATCAGATGTAATTCATGGAGGACACTTTTTCCATGGTGTCCTGAATTTCCCACTGAATGCAGCAAGGATTCAATAGTTGGCCCCAGCCAGGCTCATTCCTAGGAAGCTGCAGCTCCTGCACATCGAGACCATACTTTGAAATCCCTGATCCACCACCATCACTGCTTCTGAGCCCAGGCCTCCTTTTGAATTAAAGGACATATTTTTCCCTCTGTCTCTTTCTCCTTTCCCTTCCCTTTTATTGCTTGGAGATATTAATATGCTTCATAATGGATAGATAGCTGTAGGTTTTTTTCCCCCTCTGAGAGGCAGGACATGTTAGAATGTTCTAGAATATAGACGTATAAGGAGCCAGCTTTCCCTTTATCATTAACTCCTTAGTGACTTTGAAACTGTCTCTTCTGTGACCATTCCTTCCCAGAAATGTTGTGGGATTCTCCTCCATAGCCTTGAAAATCAGGATGTTTTAAATCACAGCCACCTCTTTCCTTCCCCTCCCAAATGCTTAGTTATTTGCCCCTCCCCCTTTTAAAATAAATCTGTGTCTTTCACTTTTTACCTTATAGAAACCTCTCTGGCGGGGGAGCTGCTCCTTTTTGTCACAAAGAAGAATGAGCATAAGAGAAATTCTATAAATAGGACTTTGTGGCATGTAGAGGTTGGTCCCTAAATTTCCCATGAGACGTAGGCAGTTTGAGGAAATGGGATGATCATCTCAGAGCTCCCCACATGCTCAGGCTCCTAATGAACTTGAATGATTTGTGATTCTCTCCCATCATATGTACTCAGATTCCTTCCATTCTGAAAAAAAAAAAGAGAGAGAAAACAAGAAATGCACAAAAACCACCACTTTCAGCCGGTTCTTCTTAACTAGGCAAGGCTTTGATTGCCATTGACTTCTTCTCCACATGTGGCCAGCATGGAGTGTCTCTACCAGGGCCTTGTCTGGTGAGGAGCCTCAATCCCCCAGACAAACAGGAAGAACTTCTATGGCATGCTCAAAGACATGCAGCAAAGCCAGTGTTCCAAGCCTTCACTCTTTTTCTAGAACATTTCTATCTTCTCACACACCCTATGTCTCAGAGCACTTTTCCACAACAGAATTTACCCTTCCATCCCTGCATTGGACTAGCTTGCCCCGGGACATAAGGGGAGGTTGTGCTCCACGACTGGAACTACCTGGCCATCACACTCCAGCTCCTGCACGTGACCCTCTGAGAGCTGTGTCATCCTGTCACCAGGCCCTGAATACTGCTACTCACCATGGCAGAAGATGAGTTCTGTTTCTAGTGGCTAGATGGATGAAAAGCCTCATTCTAAAGGCTTGATGTTAGCCTCTATTTGAGTTCATTGAGGATGTCTGGTAGCCAAAGGACAAACCCAGAAGATGCTCCTTTCATGAGGCCCTGCTTATCTCCCAGAAGCCTCTGTCCCAAAATTTCCCAGCAGGTGTCCAGCCCTTTGGTCACTAGACCAAGACTTTGTATCTTGATCCTAGGCTCTTCCTGGGACCCTGGGACCTCCCCACAGCTCCTGTACCCTCTCCTGTCTCCAGGGGGAGATGGGATACAGATCTGAACTGTATGACCTTGGGCAAGTCCTAACTCTCTGAAATGGGACTGGGGTCCCCTCCCTCACATGTGCTTACAAGAAGTCTGAGACCTCAGGAAGGGAAAGGACATTGCATATAGATGGTACCCAAGAAATACCTACAGAACTCAAATCTCTTTAAGCATCTCCTGTCAGCTGCAGCTGACAGGAATGATCCTCTGCTCTGACTGCAGTATTGCTGGGAAGGTTGAGTTATCTTGGAAAAGGGATAAATGAAGAATTCTCCCTGGTAAATTATGGCTTCTGCTAAAGGTTTGACACTTATATTTTCTTCCTGTCAGAAAAAAAAAAAACAACTATATACCAGTGGTCAGTTTCCATTTTTATCCTTCATTGAGCCATGGAGGAAGCCAGGCAGCGCTGGGTCCTTCCAGGGAGCAGGTAGTCCTGAGAACACTGATGTGACCATCAGGAAAGGCCATGGGCTTTTCTTAATGAAGCTTTGGAAATCAGCAGCCTACTTGACAGCATGACTCAAGAGACTAGAACATTGTCCCTGTGACGGGTGACGTGTAAAGCTCGGCGTCCACTGACATGTTTTCCTCAGACTCTTAACTATGCGCTGACATGCTTTGAAGTCTGCCATGGCACCTTGTGATTGAAATATGGAACAGGATGTGAATTGTTGGTCTGGAAAATGCAGACGGCTGAGAAGGAGGAGGGGGGTTAGCAAGTGTACCAGGGTAGAGGCGCAAAGACCTCATCCAGGCACCATGCTGGCATACTCACAGCCACCATGGTTAAGGAGTGGATCTGGATTTGGATAGTGTCCTCTGGGTGCCAATCACGCTTGCCAATCAAAGCTTCACCTGTCTGGTGCCTGTGGAACTGTTCATGCAGGGGACAATGATAAATAGGCAGTCGAGAAGCACTTTTTCATCAGCTGGGGTCACAGTGGTGATGCATTAGAAATGTCTAAAAGTGTTGAATGCAGCTCGGAGACCCCAACAGCTGGCCCAGAGCCCAGCCTTCAGGATCCCGAGGCAAATCCCACCTCCCAGAGTGATCATGTGGCAGAGGTGGAGAGGCTGCCCTAGACTCTCTTCACCTAGGTTTCTTTACCTCAATGGGCAATGAAAACTTGGTCTTGTGCCCTGAGAGAGGGAACTGGGGAGCAAGATGAGACAAGATGAGACAAACAACTAACGAGTGCCCCAAGCTTCCCAGGCACCTGGCATCACACAGGTCCCCATAGGTACTCACTGCCTCAGCAGCCATATGGGCAGATGTTATCTTCATCTTAGAGGTCAGGAAACAGAGATAGGTAGATCGGTTTAAGAAAACTACCCACAATCCAGCATCTAAATGCTGCTTACCCACCCATTCTCAGTGGAGGGGGCTCCAAACACCACCTCTGTGGCTTAGACAGCGAACTTAAATCTCATTCTTTTGACATCCCCATGCCTGAGCAGAAGGAACATCAGAAACATTCACCCTCCTCCTGGCTCCAGATGACCAGGAACGAGCATGCAGCTCAGTGTAGAAGGGCTCTCCAGTGACGGGGCCCAACCTGTGCAAAAGAGCTTGGCCCAGCCTATGCTTTCTACTCTGTGTGTCTGGGCCTGTGTGCCGCTGATTCGGGGCTTGTATAAAACCATCAGGGTGACAAAGAGAGGCGAAATACAGACACATCAATCCTCTTGTCTTCATGTTTGGCCTCAAGGACTCCTCTGGTGAGATCTGGGAGGAACAGCTCCCAGACCACAGTGATGACTTCAGCCACTTCATTGGTGAGCTGTCATTGCCAGGGCATATGAACGTGACAGAAGCAGCTGCCTGCACTGACAGGAGAGGGCAGTACTCATACCCTGAAATGGTCAGTAAGAAGATGGACACACATGAGGAAGAATCTATCTTAACTATGGAGTTCCTGGGGCTGGGGTGTGGCTCAGCTGGTAGAATACTTGCCTAGCATGGATGAGGCCCTGGGTTCCATCCCAGTACCACTTAAAAAAAACAGGTGTAGCCAGGTGGTGGTGGCTCATGCCTTTCATCCCGGCACTCGGGAGGCAGAGGCAGGCAGATCTCTGTGAGTTCGAGGCCAGCCCGGTCTACAGAGTGAGTTCCAGGATAGGCTCCAAAGCTACACAGAGAAACCCTGTCTCAAAAAAACAAAAAAACAAAAACAAAAACAAAAACAAAAAAAAAAAAACAGAGGTGTGGTGATGGACACCTGTAATCCCAGCACATGGGAGGCAGAGGCAGGAGTGAGTTTAAGACCAGCCTGGGCTATATGAGTCCCTATTGCAATAATAACAACAACAATAGTAATAATATAGAGAAAGAAGAGGAAGTCTTGCCTCCCTTTGGGAGTGGGCAGGGTCTTCAAGGCTATATGAGGTGCAGCTGACTAAAATCAGTAGGCCAGAAAGGGGAGTTGCTTGCCCAAGTTCTCAGTGGCAGAGCCAGAATTTGGCTCAAGAATGGCCATCTCCACAGCCTTGCTCTCAATAGGGCATTCATTAGCTCCTAACTAAAGCCACAGTCTCCATACCCAGTTCCCTCTTGCAACCCCCCAACCCCATCCCGCCGCCCTGCCCTGCCCCATTCCTCTGCTGACAGAGAATTCCGGGGAGAAAAACATGGCTGGAGCAAAGATACATTTTGCATTTGAGCAGTTCCAGTGGCTTAAACAACAGAAGCCCTGGCAGAGAGGTGACTACTGAGGGCCCACTCCCAGCTAGTTGCAGCTGCTTTCTCCGTGGTGCGAGCAGGGAAGCAGGCAAGCTCTCCTCCTCTTAGTGTCTCCCTACAAGGACACTAATTGATCTGCTCGGGGGCCCCAACCACGTGACCTCTGAAGCTCCAAAGACTCTGCTGGTGGGTTTCATCGAGGCTCAAATATTCAGTCTCCACAGGTTTGAAGGAAAAAGAGCCAGAAGTTTCCACAGTAGAATAACATGTCTTCTTCCCTGTCATGACAGGAACTGTAAGCTGAGTAGCAGCAGCCTATCCATGGCTGCAGTGGACATCCTCTACATTGACATCACAAGAAGGTGGAACTCCATGACCCAGGACCAGCGGGACTCAGGTACTGATGGCTGCCTTCATATCCTGCGGGGTCCTTGCCTGACAGGCATAGGGAAGGGTCTGTGTGTCTTCTCTCCTTTCATATTATGGAGGGGAGGAAGGAAGATGAATTGAGTAGAATTTAAGCCCTGAGGCACTATCTGTTACCAAAGCAATCAACCCCTCCCCAGATTCCACTCCCACCATTAGCTTCCTTCTTTCTTTTATTTTCTTTTCATTCTTTTTATTTATTTGTTTGTTTGTTTGTTTGTTTGTTTGTTTGTTTGTTTTGCTTAAGGCTTTGACTCCATCACTACTGGAGATAGACTGCTGTTCATTTATTCATTTGTGGCCCTGAATATATTTGCTGAGCATACAGTGGCTAGACCTTGGGTAGACTAGAGAACTTGGCTCTTGCCTGGAAGGAATGCTGTGGAGTTGAGACATGTGAAAAAATGATGCTAACATAGAGGGAATGAGGTGGACTAGGATGGGGGTGTCCTCCTGGGAACCTCTCGAGGAAGAGCCCAATGGATAGACCAGTGACTAGGGTGAAGATGGATCCCAGCAGGGGCGGAGGCTTGTCTACACATGAACACATGTAAAAGGCCATTGAGCCCAGGCTACCCCAACTAGCTCCAATGGAGGAGAGATCACAGCAGGCAAGGACATGGGGTTGTGGTGAACTTTAAATGCCACACCAAAGACGTTAACTATGATATGCTTTGTTCTTTCTTTGTTTTTTAATTCTTCCGCTACGAAAATCTACCTTTGAGTGGATGACTTTCCCCATCTCTGTCCTCTGATCAGTCTAATAACCATTACTGACATTTGTATAGCTTGTCAGAAAACTGCAAAGATTCTCTCATTGAGTGTCCCCGTGACCCAGCCAGCACACAGGTGTCAGGAGCCTCATTTCACAGCCAGTGAACTGTAACTCTAGTGACTGAGGTTGAGAAGGGACCGTGATCCAGGTACACACTGGCACCATCCCCTCCTGCCCTCTACTGTGTTGTCACCCTTGCCTCAAACACACACACAGAGGCCACACCTGCTGGGTGTCTTGTTCCTCCGTGAGTGGGTGGAGAGGACTTGAAGTCTGAAGCTGAGAGATCTCAATGAGAAGTGGCTATGCCATCTCTTGCCAACATCAGCCGTGAAGCCATGTGGCCTCGTGCTCTGGAGCTTCTCATGTGTATATGTGTGTGTGTTCTTTGGATGGCCCTGAGGGTTTCATACCTCAGTGGCTACTAGTGTCTTTGGGGTCACTGCCAACCATTCAAGGTGGTTCACCTTATTAGTGGATTCTTTCCAGTCTTACTGCTGGGGGAGACTCAGGGGCGGCTATGTGACCACTGGTGTCAACTAGAGCCAATCTGCCCCCCTCCCAGTTGTGGGCTAGAAGTGCCAACCAAAAGGACACAACCAGCTAGCTCATCCTGCAAAGTAGTGACACTCAGAAATCATTTGAGGATGGCTTCCTGTTTGATAATGATGCCACCTGATACCACTTGCTGGCTGTCTTCGCTATGGCAAGCACCACCACATGCCTTACATGGATGGCACTGGCTGTAATCCCAGAGATGGATCTGACTGTGTCCATTGTACAGAGGAGGAAACCGGGTCTCGGAGACATGAATGGTAGAATGACAATCAACCATCAGCCCACCTGGCTTCCTGTCTGGGTCACTTCCTCCTAATGATTGTTGGGGCAGTGGTGAGATGCTGATCTGCTGGCTGCTCCAAATAATTCAAAAGCAAAAGCAGCCATCAAATCAACAAGGACCAAGTGAGCCCATGTGACAGTTGAGTTGCATCACATTTTGCTGACATCCTCAGAAACGGAAAAAGTGCTCTGTCCGAAGCTGAATGCCTCAGGGTGTCATCGCAGGATCCTGCAGAAGGGGCCAGATGAGTGGGTGGGGGTGGCAATGGAATTATTAAATATTGAAATTGATCAGGAGTCGCAGTGGGAGCTGTTTATCATGTTCTATTGCTTCCGACCAGCGTTACCATCTGGCCCATTGTTCATCCCGAATAGCTTTGCGTGTTTTGTTTGCTCCTAAAATCACTCCCTGTAAGCAGAATCCACAGGGGCAGGGAGGGAGTTGCCCACAATATCGGCTCAGCAAAGGGTTTCTGGGGTCCATCAAGGTCTCTCTACTTTGCTGACCAAGCCAAGAAAATGAGAACTATTCTTATATTTACCACAAGTGAAGCTGGGGCTGGGACCTCCAGACTTCTGCACCCATCTGCGCCTGAAGGCGTAGCACAGTAACTATAGGTCTCGAGGGACATTTAGAGATGGCTTCACCTGGGTGTTTATTGTCATTTATTCTCGGAGCTTTGATAGTTGAGATCACACCTGTTTTCGAAGGTGAGGATCCTGAGGTTCCAAGAGCAAAAGGTACTTGTTTACAGCCTCATAGCCAAGATTTGAACTCATGCCTCAGCTGTCTGGCCCCAGGTACTGTCTCTAACCTAGAAGTATACCAGGTGATCTCTGTCCCCTGTACACCTGGGGAGGGGACCTGGCTTACAAGGCAGGCCTCAGGTGGTACAAAGGCAGGCAGGTGTGCTCACAATGTGTTTCAAAGAGCTGGGAGAGAAGATTATGAAGACCTCACAACAGAGGGTGATTACGATGATGGATATGCTAATTAGAGGGATGTGATGTCACAAGTGCATACATGGACTGAACATCACACTGTGTTCTGTAAATACATGTAAATATTATATGTCAAGATCATTTTCTTTCAAACAGTCACTTCACCCAGCACAGAAACCATGGGGTAGAGGTAGCGGGGGACGGGACGGCCAGGACAAGGGCATGGGACAACACACAACTAGAGTGTGGGGGTTGTGGATGTCTTGTCCAGGCTCACATCCCCCCTACCCTTGTCTTGGGAGCTTATTTTCCTGTTTCCATTGTTGCTGAAAAGAAATGGCAGGGGCTGGGGGCCTAGGAAATGGGTTGGGCATTAAACCAGGAATGGAAGCCACTCTGTGATGATGGGGACAGAGACCCTGTTATCTCCAGCAGCCAGCCAGGCCGATATTACCTCCTTCTCAAGGTTGGCCCAGCACCCGGCTCTCAGTGGGAAAGGGCATCTACAGACAGCTGCCTGACAAGGACCATTCAAGACACTCCCAGAGAGCAGCAGAAAGCTGTGTTTGGGTGTGATTCTTGCTTTCGGCATAAAGCAACAGAAATACCAGAAAGGGAGTGAGTCCTTCTGTCCCTCCTTCCTCCCTCCCTCCCTCAGTCTTACACTCCTTCCCATCTGTCTATCTCTTCACTTCTTTCCTCTCCCCTTCCTGGTATGGAGCCAAAGGAACTTCAGGCCTCCTTCCAGTTACATGCTGGCCAGTGTGTCTGCATATGTCTCTATCTTTCCATGTGTGTGTGTGTCTGTATTTCTCTGTCTTTTTATGGGTCCCAACTAGTATTCAATAACTTGACAACTGAACTTAAGGTTACCACATCCTCAAAACAGGGAATTCTGAGTGGGAAAGTCACAGCCTGTAGAAGCAGTTGCTTCATTGGCAGGTCTTGCTTCCCACCCCTGAATGCCCAGTGTGATACACAAGCCCAGTAGCATAGGAATCCATCCACCCCAGCACCAGCTGTGTCGAAATGTTGTGGGACTCTCCCTTTCCCCAGAGTCTACCCAGACCTAATGGGACTGTGCTCTGGAGAAAGAGTTACAACCCAGCCGCCCCCCCACACACACACACACTCACACACCTGGTGCCTGAGAGTATGAGAGCATAGGCAGCCTATGTTTGGGAACTTTTCTCCTGATGTAGAGGAGAAACTAGTGCTGGAAACATGGGTTAAGAAAAAGTCAAAAGTAGTGAGAAAAAGCACCCATGCTAGATGTAATAACTCTCAAGCCATCCTCTCCTGCAGCCCTGGTCCTGACTGTGGGTCTCGTTTCCTGTTGGGCCTCTTGCATGTGGAAGTGGCCTCAGTGGCACCCTTGGATGCTGTGCCCGGCCTGCTCTTCCCCAGTCTTTGTAATAGGCATCAGCATCTGTGTGCAGGCGTGTTGTGTGTCTGGGGGAGGGGCACATGCATGAATGTGAGTGTGGAGAGCATAGGATAACTTCAGCTGTCATTCTTCAGGTAGCATCCAGATGGATTTTCAAAATGAGGCAGGAATCTGCCATCTCCTCCTCCCCAGCCCTGGGATTACGAGTGAGTGCACCACACCTGGGAGGTTGTTTAGTTTGAGATCAGGCTCACAAAGCAAGCATTTTACCGTCTAAACGCTCACTCCAGCCCTGTAATTAGGTACTTTTAGTAATGGAATGAGCTTCTAGAAGACTTGACCCTAAACAAAAGCTAGACCTCCGCAGTAAGAGCCTCCCATGTGTGGCTCCCGACCTTGGCCTGTTTTCTCCTCCCCCATGAGGAGACTTGTCTGTACCCTGGATAATCTCTTGGAATGCCAAGCCTGCTCATGAGCTTGGAGAAATTTAGCAAATGTTCTCCAGCACACCAGTGTAATTGTCAGCCCCCCTCCCCCAAATTAAGGATTTTCATTCCTGTCCTTAGAATTTCCAGCAGAACACAAAAGTCTAAATGAGGGTGTTCTCAGCAAAACTGGAATACCACAGCCCTCTCCTGTGCTGGAACCAAATGAGGAAACCAATCTGTGGGCAGACATGCAGTGATTTCAGCAAATCGAACTCTCACAACTTCTTATCACTGAGAGTTTTCCTCTCTGCTCCTTGCAGAGTCAGCGCCCATCTCTGTGGGAGAGATGAGGGCAGCATCCTGATCAGGCAATAAACTGTCCTTGTCACAGGTGCCACAATCACCTGCATGGGGCACTTGGTCCCAACAGAAGGTCTCTCACAGTCCAACACTTGGGGGCTCTGGACAGTCTGTTTATTTTGCAGCTAGGCATTTTCCTGTTTGAGAAGGAAGCTCGAGGCCAGCCTGGTCTGCAGAGCGAGAGTGCCAGGATAGGCTCCAAAGCTACACAGAGAAACCCTGTCTCGAAAAACCAAAAAAAAAAAAAAAAAAAGAGAAGCCTATGCCAGGCTCGGCAGCACACACCTGAAATCCCAGCACTTGAGAGGCCAAGGCTGGCAGGGAGCTAGTCTATGCTCTCCAGGGAGACCCAGTCTCAATAAAAATGTAAAAACATAAACAAGCAAAGGGGAGCGTTCATTAAAGGTCCTTCCCAGGACTCAGAGAGGGAAATCTAAGAATGTATAGTCCCTGACGATACTAGGGACCATTCCACCAATAAATGCTTTTTCATTTCTCTTCTGAGCCCTGAGCTACTTGCCCCTCCTCAGGCAGCCCTGTCTGTAAGTGACTCTTTCCTTGGTTAGATTTATTTTATTTTATGTGTATGAATGTTTGTCTGTGTAAATGTATGTACACCATGTGTGTGCCTAGTTTTTACAGAGTTAAGAAGAGGGAGTTAAATCCCCTGAAACTGGAGAGAGTTACAGATGATTGTGAAGCACCATTTGGGTGCTGGGTACCAAGCCCAGGTCCTCCGTAAGAGCAGCCAGTGCTCTCAATATCTGAGCATCTCTTCAGCCCTTGAGTGACACTGGACTCTAGACTCAGACAAATGGAGGATCCACCCTAGGCTTGATAACTTGCCAGCTAGGTGGTCTGGAACAAGCTGCTTGACTTCCTCTGCCCCCTGCCCATCACCTGCCATGTGAGCATGACCCTGGCGCCTCTGAACATGACCAAAATCGGTAGGGAGTGAGGCTGCCAGCGGAGTCTGCGGCTATGTTCAGAAGACCAACCTGCTGCCATAGTGATCTGGCATGGCTCTCAGGGCCCTTTCTGGTCTCTGTGGGTGCTGAGGGTGGATAGGAAGAAAGATTTCCACAGGGGCTGCTTAGAAGGGTGGGACACAGCCACAATGGGCATTTTCAGGGCCTAACACGGTCCAGGCTTGTCACTACATTCAACTCAGACAAGGAAGTCTTGAACCTGTGGGGCTCCCTGAGTGGGACACCAAGTGCTCCAGCTCGTTCTTAATCATCTTTCAACTCAGAACTACCACCAGCTCCTTGCATTGGCGGGTCTAGGCAGAGTGCCAGCCACCTCAGTGTTCTTCACTAGGGCCCTTGCCTCTCCCAAATATCCCCTCCCCTCATGGTCGAAACCAGCGCCCACCTCCTGAAAGAACTGCAGTCCCAGGTTGGGCTGGAAGGCCACTCATCTGTTCCACTCACAGCCAGTGCTATGGCATGGAGCCTTCGTGCAGTACCTGCCATCAGGTTAAACCAAGCAGCGGCTGCTGGGGTTCTCCTGTCCTGCAGAAGCCTACTGTTGTGCCTGGTGCACGGTTGATGCTCTACACACAGGCATGGGATGGACCACACCCTGCCAACCAGCCCATCTTGTGGGAGTCTGCAGCTCCCTGCCGTCTGTCACCAAATTTCCTCAGTTGACTTATGCAAATCATGTGAGGCCTGTACTTTCTTCAGCTGGAACATGCTCCTACTGAAACGTGTTTAGTTGATGATGGACTGAAATATTTAAAAGCATTTTTACTTGGCATGCTTAGCAAGAACCTCCCTCATGCATATACATGGCTGCCCCACCCCTAGGCCTGGATCATGCAGCGCCTCCTGGAGGTGTCCTGGGACCATCCACTTTCTTCAGCTTTGAAGTTACCTCAAAAATCAGAAGACTTCTGGGTCTCTCTGGATGGAAGCCCTGCACACTTACAAAATAGTTTAATTAGTTTTAATAAAAGCAATTGGGCCAGGAGAATACCAGCCTGTCTTTCCTGGCCTTCAGGACACAAGCTGCACTGAGGGTGCCACTCTGTGATGAGTGCCGTTACCCACTCTCTGGCCTTCCCCTGTCACCTAGGCAAATGAGAACACTGCATCTGCGCGCCAGAGCTAGGCAGAAGGGAGAAAGCTAGCTGCTTCCTGACACCCCCCTGTGCCTTGCACCCTCTGGTTGTGGTTCCCATATCTTGTGGGAACTGCCACAGCAGCAGTGTTCAGCATCATGAGACAAGCTGGCAGTAGAGTCAGGCTGCAACTGTTGGGGAGCTCTGAGAGGAGTCTTCCCCTCCTCTGGGGGCCTCAGCATCCTCTGAAACAGGGTCTTTGACATCCACCTTGGGTTGGTGGTATCAAGATTTATAAGGAAGCATACACCTGGTTCCAATGTGGATCCTTTTTTTTTTCTCAGCCAACCAGCAGCACCCCTGAAATGTGTGTGCTTTGTAGATGACCAGATGGATTCCTAGCTGTCATCTAGGAACTCCCATTCCCAGAAGGCTCCATCTTATTTACAGTCCCATTTCCAAAGAAGGAAACTAAAGTTTCAAGAGACTGAGAGTAAAGAGACCACTCAAGCAGGTTGTCAAGGACTTCAAGGAAGCAGCCTGAGTTCAGTTCCCAGACTCTAGAAGACACGAGCACCATTACAGCCCCTCTCCCCCCACGACCCCTGTGTAGAAGCTGAGAGAGCAATGTCTGCTGTGACAGTCTGGTCTCTGGTGTTGGCATAGGGTAGTGGTGACAATGACAGATATGTGCAGAAAGTGCTGCAACTATGAGGGCTCCTTTCCAAGCGCCCCCTCATCTGTCACTTGGCAGCCCCAGAGGAGCCAGTGGAATATTTGCACTGGTTTTACTGTGACAAAAATGCTCTCTGGGTGTGCCCATCCAGGATTCCTCTTTTCTGCTCAGAGGAGAAGGAGGACCAGACAGCTGAGGAGCCGCCTCCACAGACACCCAGATAATTACAGCAGTTTTTTAGACCCCTAGGTCTCCTAACCAAAGCTTCTGCCACAGACCATGTCCTAACCTGATCATAAATGATGAGCACAAATGCATGCAAGCCACAGTAATCAAGCACTTAACATGACCCAGGCTCTACAAGCACAGAGCAGACAGGCTCCTTCCTTTCCCCCGTACACACACAGTCCCCCTCCTCGCGCCCCCCCCCCCACCACCACCTGGCGAGCAAGTACTACTCTACTAGTGGTAAAGCCCATGAACTGCTTTTTGTATAAATAACATTCTATGAGGTTATTAAAATGATTTTATTGTTATATTCTTAATTCTTGTTTTTTTTTTAAAAAAAGATTTTTATTAATTTATTATGTCTTCTGCTTGCATGCTAGCAGAGGACACCAGGTCTCATTCAAGGTGGTTGTGAGCCACCATGTGGTTGCTGGGAACTGAACTCAGGACCTCTGGAAGAAGAGTCAGTGCTCTTAACCACTGAGCCATCTCTCCAGCCCCCTTAATTCTTGTTTTTTAAATTTCAGGCATATGTGTATTTTGTCTACATGTATGTCTATGTATCACCCATGAGCGTGGTCCCCAAGGAGGCCAGAAGAGAGTATCAGATCCCCTAGAACTGGAGTTATAGATAATGGTGAGATGCCATGTAGGTGCTGGGAATTGAACACGGGTCCTCGGAAGAGCAGCCAGTGCTCTTAACCACTGAGCCATCTCTCCAGCCCACATTCTATGAGTTTTAACAACTGAATGAGGTTCTGTAGATATCAGCCCTGCATTGCTAAAGAAAGCTTTACTGCCCCACGCCTCTCTGTGCCCTATTCACACACACACACACACACACACACACACACACACAGAGAGAGAGAGAGAGAGAGAGAGAGAGAGAGACAGACAGACAGACAGACAGACAGACCCCTGACAACCGCTGTGAGCTTTTGACTCTGTGTAGCTCTGCCTTTTCCACAGTGCTGTTACTGTTGGGATCATAGTATGCCTAGCCTTTTCAGACTGGCTCTGGCTTTTCCACCCAGCCATATATGCCTTTAAGATGCTCTATGTCTTTTTTCAAGACAGGGTTTCTCTGTATTGTTTTAGAGGCTGTCCTGGAACTCGCTCTATAGACCAGGCTGGCCTCAGATTCACAGAGATCCGCTTGACTGTGCCTCCCGAATGCTGGGATTTAAGGTGTGCACCACCAGTGCCCGGCTGATAGGTCATCTTCTAAATCTCTGAATAACCATCCATTAAATAGGCATAATCACAACTAGTGAATATGTTTACTTTTAAAAGGGTATCTTGATTGCTTCTCAGTCTGGTAACGAGGAATGAAATAACTTTAAATATTCATGTGCAGGTTTTGTGTGGACATAAGTTTTTACATGGAGAGACAAATGCCATCAATGTAGCTGAAGTTGGATCATATGGTTTGATGGTTAATTTTTAGGCATCAGCCTGACTGGTCTAAGGAATGCCTCAGGAGCTGGTAAAGCATCCATGCGTCTGTGAGGTATTTTCAGAGGAGACTAGCATGTGAGTCTGAGGAGTGAGTGGGGAAAGTCTACCCTCAATGTGAGCGGGTCCCACCCAATAGCTGAGGACCCAGGAAGAACAAAATGGGGGAGAGGGGCTGGCAGGATGACTTCAGCAGGTAAAGTGGTGGCTGCCTGATGACCTGCACTCAACCCCAGGGACCCAAGTAGTAGGAGAAAACCTACTCCTGTAAGTTGTCCTCTGACCTCCACACTCACATAATAGCATACATGTGCCCCCCAACACAGTTAATTAACTGTAATTTTTTAAAGGCAGAGGGACCTCTCTCCCTTTGGTTGTCATTCTCTTAGAAATCAGAGCTCCAGCCTTTCCTGGGTTTTGAACTCCTAGCCTTACACTAGTTTACTCCGAATGCTCTCAGGCTCTTGGCTTTCCATTGAGAGTCAATGCACCATTTTGCTGGCTCTGAGGCCTTCAGACATAAAACAAGTCACATTACCTGCACCCGGGGGCTTCCAGCTTTCAGACAGCCAGATGCGGAGCACCTTTGCCTCCACTATTGCATGGCCAGTAGCCCTAATATGTCCCTCTCACCTGTCTAGTCTATTATCTATTATCCATCCGTCTATTCGTCAGTCTGTCTGTCTAAGGACCCCTTTGCTCCCTCCTGTTGGCTCTCTCTCTGGAGAACCCTGATGAATGCACATAATAATGCCATGTTTTTTTAGTCTTATACAAAACTCTCTTCCAAAGTGATGGGACCATTTTGTGTTCCCACATGTCACTCTACACCATTGTCAACACTTAGAATAGTTAGTTTTGTCCTTTTGTTTAGCCTTCTTAGTGGATAGGCAGTGCTATATACCTCACTGTTTTAATTTGAAACTCAGTATATGTTCTTAATATTGGGCATATTTTAATATGTTTCTTTGCCATTTCTATATATTCCTAGGGGAGGGGTCTGTTCAGATCTTTAGTCCCTTTCTGAAATTTGAATTATTTCTTACTGTTGCATTTTAAGAGTATGTTGTGAACACAGTTTTAGACAGACAGATTGTGCAGATGTTTTCCCAGTCTGTGTCTCTTGACTTTCCTTTTCTACCCTCTTTTGTGTTGGGGTTTGAACTCAGGGTCTTGTACATGTTTGGCAAGTACTCATCTACTGATCTATACCCTCAACACCACTTTAAAAATAATATCTTTATCAGAACAGAAGCTTTTCTTTTAATAAAACCCCGCTTTCTTTTTTTTTCTTTCATAGATTTTGCTTTTGAAGTTGTAGCAAAAATTTCATAGACAAACATAAAGCCACGTAGGTTTTTTTCATTTCTCTGTGAAGTGACATATTATTTGAAAATGGACTTATTAGCTAAATATGTTGCAAGCTAGGCAAGTGAATAATTTTTAAATTTAAAAAAGGCTAGGGATGGTGTCACACACCTCTGGTCCAGTCTCTTTAAAAAGAAAGAGGAAAAAGAGGAGGAGGAAGAGGAGAAGGAAGGGGATGAGAAGGAGGAGGAAATGTAGGAGAAATGGTGTGTTGAAATATAAAGTGCCCATATAAAATGTTCAGTTTAAAACCAAAGGAGGCAGATTCCAAGATTTCAAAAGAGAAGAAAATCACAGGCAATAAGTAGAAAGCAGTTACAACCATAATAGATATCAATCCAATTATATGACTCTAACGTGAAAGCCTCAGCTATGTCAATTAAATTGCAGAATCTGTTGAGAAGTTTTGTTTTTTTTTTTTTTAAATCAAGTTAGATATAATGGCACACACCTTCAGTCCTAGCACTTGGGAGGCAGAGGCAGGAGGATCTCTGTGAGTTCCAGAAAAGCCACAGCTATATAGTAAATGTCTAAATAAATAAAATTCAAAAATAAAAATATACAAACAAGACTCAACTCTATGCTGTTTATGAAAAACCCATTTAAACCTTAAAAGCACCAGTAGCCAAGGGAAGAGATTGAAGACAGACATAGCATGCTCACACAAACCAAATCTGAGATGGAATAGTGTTATCAGTTCTGGACAAAGCAGACTCTAGAACAAGGGAACTGCCAGGGATAAAGGTTGGCGGTAAGCAAAGGGAGTCAGTTTTCCAGCCTTCACATGAGAGCACCTGAAGGTAGTGAAGAATAAATCTACAGTCATGGTGGGAGATCGCAGAATCCCCCACCTGCAACTGACGGACCGGACGGTCAGGAAGCTGGCCAGGATATAGGTGGACCGAACAGTATGTCACTGGGCCTGATGTGTTTAAAATGCTTCAGGCAAGAAGACTGGCATACACATTCTTCTCCATCCTCATGGAATATTCAGCTAAACAGAGTGTGCTCTCATCTATAAAGCAGCCATTAACATTTTATTTTTATTTTTTTCCAAGACTAGAGGTTGAATCCAGGGCCTGCTTCCTATATACTAGACAAGTCCTCTTTACTGCTGAGCTGTATCTCCACCTGTTTCGTTTTGTTTTGTTTTGTTTTTTGTTGAGATAGATTCTAATTAAATTGCCCAGACTGGTCTGGGAGCCTCCCTGGTAGCTGGGATCACCTTTAGACCTGGCCACTTTAAGAAAGCAGAGAATTAGATAAACTATTCTTAGACCACAAGAGAATTAAGCTAAAGAAAGAACAGACATAGCTGGGAAGCCCCTTGGATGCTAAATAGCACTGAATCTAAACAATCTTCTATGTTCTAGAACATTCTAATGTGACTTAGAATCATTTCCATTTAAATGTCTGGGAGAATTCACCAGGAAGCCCTCTGGTGCCTGGGGCTTTCAGGGAAGCTCTGAATTATTCACTGAATTCCTCTAAAAGACAAGAGGCTAATCAGATTATAGATTTTCCTTATGTAAATTTTGGTAAATTGTATCTTTGAAGGAATGGGTCTGTGTTATTTAAATTACCAAATTTGCAGGCAAAGATGTCAATTATGTAATCCATGACACTCATTGTTACCCCAATACTGTCCCTGGGGTCAGGAGGAACATTTCTGAGGCAATTTTTAGGACTCCCAGATTTCTGATGCTAGTAATGTGTAATTAGTAGTTAATGATCTCCTTTTTCTCCGTTAGGCTGACTAGAGGGTTATCAATTGTATTGATTGTCCTCCAAAGATACACTTCTCTATTTTATTGATTTTTCTCTATCAATTTCCTGTCTAATTTTCATTGATTTGTTTTCTGATTTTCACCATTTCTTTTGCCATTTTGAATCTGCTCTTTTTCCTATTTCCTGAAAGAGCTTTTTTTTTTTTTTTTTTTTTTTTTCCCAAGACAGGGTCTCTATATAGCCCTTGGCTGTTCTGGAACTCACTCTGTAGACCAGGTTGGCCTTGCACTCACAGGGATTCACCTGCCTCCACTTCCTGAGTGATTAAAGGTGTATACCACCACACCCAGCTTAAAAACTTACTGTTAAATTTTTGTTTAAATTAGAAATAAAGAAGAAAAGAGGAGCACAAGATGAGACATATTAACCAGTTTATTATAGGCCCGGCAGAGTAGGGAGACTAAGAGAGAAGAGGAACATGGTTAATGGCTGACCACCATGGCCGGTCACCATAGAGAGGCAGAGAGAGTGTAGAGAGGCCGAGAGAGTGTAAAGAGACAGAGAGAAGAGAAGAGCAGAAGCAGAGAGAAGAGTAGAGAGAGTAAAGAGAGAGCGTAAATGGGCAGGGTCTGGCTTTTAAAGGGGTCCTCTGCACTGTGCAGACTTAGTTCCCATGGAACCCTGGGCTGACCAGGGTACTGCCTGTCCCATCAGGTACCACGGGCAGGCCAGCATAATGCCTGAACCTTTCACTTACTTTGTTTGATTTCAGAGCTTCTTGTCTGGTGTGTACATGTGATGCTTTAAGTCTGCTTAGCCACACCACTGCTTTTACTGAATCCTACAATTTCAGTGAGTCCTGTTTTCATTTCCATTTAGTTCAAAATATTTTTAACTTTCTCCTGAGTCGTCCTCTCTGAGAGTTTTATATTTATCTTGCTTAGGCCCCGGCTGTGTTGACTGTGCTGTGGCTGTTGGAGCCAGAGACCCGCCTTTCCCTCAGTTCTTTAGTTTTATTTTTCTCCCTTCATGGCCTTTGGGTTTCTCTAAAACCTTCTTAAGTGCAGCCTGATAACCCTCCACCACGCCTGAGTCCCGCCTGGGGCTGGGGTGCTGTCGTAGTCAGTGTTTCACCACGACCACCAGCTCGGGAGCAAAGAGTGCGTGTGTCTTAGCTTCTACAGCACAGCCCCTCACTGGAGAAAGCCAGGACAGGAGCTCAACAGGGCAGGGAGCCCATGCCCTGACTTGCTCAGCCTGTTTCCTTATAGAGCTCAAGACCACCAGCCCCCAACCCCCTCACAGCACCACCTACAACTGGCTGGGCCCTCCCATGCACCCCTCCCCCATCAATCACTACTTAAGAAAATGTCCCAAGTCTTCCCTACAGCCTGATCTTATAGAGGCATTTTCTCCACTGAGGCTCCCTCCACTCCAGTGACTCCAACTTGTGTCAAGTGGACATAAAACTAGCCAGGACGAGTGCCAAGGAGAGAAAGCACTGTAAAAACCTGAGCTTACAGAGAGCCAAAGTCTACAAGCAAGGCTTTCATAAGAGTTTCTTAGCTCTGGTTTGCTTCCCTCTTAGGACACACAGGCTGGAGATGCTGAAGTTCTCTAATTGCCTCACCCCAGGTGTCTGAGGGCATTCACCACGGTTAGGGAGAACGTTCTAGATGTTTTATGTTAGGTTGGTTTTTGTTTTGTTTTGTTTTGTTTTTGTAAACAAGGTCTTGCCTCAAGTTTATCTGTTTCACAGTGGCAGAAACCTTTTCGGTGGTGCCTTCACAGGGCCTGGGCACCTTTGGGAGCCTGAGCTGGAGCTGAAGCCTGGGCCTGGGCCTGGGCCTCTGAGGCATCTGTCTTGTTTTGAACATTGGGCTTTGGTTGGCAGAGCTTGTGACCCTTGGCCATGTAGCTTCTAATCTGCTTCCCAAGCTTGGTGTGAGCAATGAAAGCAAGAAGGCTGAGTTTGCGACTCGGGCCTTTGACATCTTGGGCTTCACCACCTTGAGCCTCACAAGGGCCTTGATGGCCTCTGCGCGTGCACTCATGGCCTTCACACTGTTTGCCTGCGTTTTCTTCAGGCCTTTCTTGTTGTGCTTATTGGCAAAGCCCATGGTCCTCAGGCACTTGGGGTCGACCCCCTGAAGAGATTCGTATCTTTGCGATCTGGGGTTCTTGATGCCATTTCTGTGCCATTTACGGGACTGGTTGTGTGTGGTGTGGTTTTTGGACCATGGTTTTGGACCATACTGTTCAGCATGTCTGAACAGTATCCGGAGGCTCCCTCTGCGACTGGAAGAGAGAGAAAGGCCGCAGTGCAACACAGGAAGTAGGGCTGACGCTGTGGGGTCTAGATGTTTTCATAGCCTCTTCTCCTTGCGGGAAGCTTGCAGGAAGAGGGGCGGGTGGGAGTGATGGGGGGAGTGTCTCCACTCCCCACCCTGGGAAGCCTCTGACACTGGGGCTTCATCTAGGAATGTCTGACCACCACCACCCAGCCAGGACTTGCGCACACTCGGCTCTCATCAGCCAGAGGTTACCATGAAAGCACCGCTCTTGTTACCAGCTCTGGTGCCTCTTCCCCTCGTTGGTCCCCTCAGTTGCCTGCATCCCCAGTTCCAGTGTGGCAGTTTGTTCTGTGATCTCTCAATTCTCTCCTGAACTCAAAAAAGCCATTGCTTTGTGGTTTGTTCAGCCTGGAGTGAGATGTTGGAACTAAAACTGGGAAGACCTCTATAAGTGTGTGACATTTTGCCCGCCATCTCTGTAAGGTGAGCTTTCAGCCCCAGCTCAGAGGGAAAAGATGAGTTTCAGAGAGGTTAAGTCATGTGCCCAAGGTGGCCCAGCATGTGAGCAGCAGAGCCACTTTCTTCAGTGACAAGTCTCCCAGAGGCATTTCTGTGGACTCTTGGCGGCCAAACCTGGGCATCCTAAAACTCAAAAGTGCAGTGAGAGCCAACGACCATCTAGTTAGTCCACTGTTGGGGTCAGCAAATGCCCTTCCCAGCAGGACCAAGTCCATCCAGCAGGGCTCAGCACCAGTGGCCTCTTTGTCCAGAGTGTACCCCTTTCACTGCTACAGAAAGTCATGGGCTTAAATCTAGCACCCCAAGTCCCTAGGAGTATGAGCATGTCTGGTCTCGCTGAGGGTGGAAAGTTGACACCGGCATCTAGCAGGCAGAATCTGGAGGTACTACTAACGTCCCATGATGCCCTGGGCAGCCCCAGCAAAGAGTTGCCCAGCTCCAAATGTCAATAGCAACCCCTTTCCCTTTGGGCTTCCCTAAAGGCAACCACTGTGCCCCCACCATAGCTATCTGCCACAGCACCATCCAAGTTAAGGGCC
Organism: Cricetulus griseus; assembly: GCF_003668045.3. Lineage (NCBI taxonomy): Eukaryota > Metazoa > Chordata > Mammalia > Rodentia > Cricetidae > Cricetulus > Cricetulus griseus. The sequence goes on along the minus strand of NC_048599.1, from coordinate 147,652,531 downwards.
TTGGGAGATGTGTTGAGACTGGAGGACACCACTGGCCTTCTGGGAAGAGTGTACTCACAAGCTGAGGGAAACCTGATACTACCTAGATGCTTCTTGGTGGCCGTGGGTGTCTCTGCCCCTGCTTTTCCTGCTCCTGCTGCAAAGGGAGGAGGAAGCCTTATGTAATCGCAACCTCATAGAACCTTCTGTCATTTTGGCACCCCAGGCTCGGAAAACCCCTCCCTCCTAAAATCCCATGGGGTCTGTGGATCTTTATGTTCTAAGCAGACCCTACAGGTTGCTCACTAACCCTCAACAGTAGCGTAAAGGTGGTGGTGGTGGGGACCCTTTAAAGGCACCTTTGCTCACTTGTCTCCACCCTCTGCAGCCCCAACCCCCATCCCTCCCACCATTCGGGCCACCCCCCCACCCCCACCTGGGTATCATTATCACAGTATGCTGAAGGTCCCCCATCTCTACCTCTCTGCTCAGATGTTTCTGCCCTCCTGGAAAGCCACTCCGCTATCTAACAGCCCTTTCCTGCCTAAAGTTTAGTGGCCATCCCTGATACCGCCTCTCCTCCCCACTGGCACCCACGGTGCCTTCCTTCCAGATCCTGGTTCTCATTTGGGTTCAGTGGTTTAGCTGTCCACACAAAGGGGGGTGGGTGGGGAGGGGGTGGAGGGGTGATTCCTGATTCTTAGAGTGGCGACTTCCAGGCCCAACAGTGGCTTCCTGGTGCTCATCTGGCTCTCTGAGGATTATGGTCTTGGTTCTACAAATTCTTGTTCTGGTGCAGCTGCGAATATTGAGTAGTCACTAGCTCCCTTCACCCTGTGCAGCGCCCAGCAGCAGCCAGCTGCACCCTGAGGCTGAGTTCAAGGCTCTCCCTAACTCTCCCCGGGTGCACAGGCCCTCATCAGCCCTGGGATGGGACTGCTCCCAGGCATGGTGCAAGAAAGAGACTTTTTTTTTTTTTTTCTGATTTTCGTGCACTAATAAAATTACCCTCTCAAAAGAAGGCAATTTGCATGTTAATGTTTTGGGTAATTCTGTGCAGCTTCAATGCCCCCAGGGCTGCAATTTCTCTCTGACAAAGTGACAAAAATAAACTCCCGCTTAAAAGAGCATTTCTCCTCCCTCTCATTTGTGCTCTAATGTGACATTGTAATGTGAGTCAAGTTGGAACCCACTGCCCCAGCTTCTTTCTGACTCTGAAGAGTGCCCCAGGGTCCTTGAGGCCAGGGCTGGATGCCCCTGTGAGTGACAGCACCCCCACAGCCTACCTCCTCACCCCTCCAAGGCAGAACCTTGAAGCCTCTCTAAAGTCTAGAAGGTACAACTAAGTAACAGGGCAACACTGTCCCTCTTTGGGAAGCAGAAGCCACCACAAGGGTCTGGGTGGTATCTAAGCTGCTGTTCTTCAGGGTGACAGACTGTGTCTCCAGGCTTGAGTCCCTCTGGTGACTTAAAGACAAAGCAGGGAGGAAACTTAATTCATGAGTATCTTCTCCAAGCCAGACACATTGCTTATGCACCCCCCCCCCTCGTGGTCCCCATCCCCACCCCTGCCACTAGGATAGAAGCTGAGGTTCCCAGGCCACAACAAACCAGCCCAGATCATCACACAGCCTACCTGAGGCACTTCCTGCCTTCACACAGTGACAGATAGCCACTCTGGATTCTTCCTGGCCCACGTAGGAAGTTGTGCTATGTGCCACACAGATGTTGCTTGGGAGCATCCAGGCCCCTGTCTCGGGCAGAGAGAGAAGTCTAACACAGAACATCTTGTAATTAGACCATTTTGATAATTACAGAAAGGTGAGAGTAACAGTAATTTCTCTTAGGAGGTAGGCCAGAGGGATGTGTCAGTTGGTAGCAACTGAGCTAAGATACAGAGGTCACCAGGAAAGGACCTGGCAGTCAGAGAGAGTGCTGATGACCAGGATCCTCTGGGAGACAGAGGTGGGATGCTAAAAAGGGGAAGTTGCTACTACAGGCTTCTTGAGAAGGGAGCAAGGCGGAGCTTGGGAGCAGCTCTTACAGGCCCCCCCAGAGGAGACAAAGAATGTGGGTTCCCTCTCAGGAAACACAGGTTGGTGCTGGAGGCCAGGGGACAGGTGGGGTTGTTGCAGGAGTCCCGGGGCCTAGCAGGTGGAGGCAGGTGCATTGGTTGGGGTATGGAAATGTTTCAGGTGAGGTTGTGGGAGGGAAGTTGCAAAGCTGACCCCAGGCTCCTGGCTCCTGGCAAGTAGGTAGGTGGAGGTGCCGTTTATCTTTATCAGGGTTGTCTTCAACAGATTCTTTGAGATGCTAATGAGACACCCCAGAGGCAGAAACCCCTGTGGCCCTGCAGATAAGGATTGGGAAGAATTTAGATGGCTTTGAAATTCTCTGAAGATATTTAAAACTCAGGTACCACATGACTGGAAGTGGGTAAAAGAGGGGCAGTTGGGTGAAAGCCCCCAAGACCACAAGGAAACCAGGCAGCAGAGTGGCAGAGGGGGAAGGGAGAGAAGGGGGAGGGGTCTGCCACTCAGTGGATGCTGCAGGGGGAAGCTGAGAAGAGGGAGAGGAGGGGAGGAAAGGGTGTCTAGTCCTTCCAAAAGCCCCACTAGACTCCAGTGGCCCTGAGCTCCTGAGCTGGAAGGGACAGGGGCGGCGCTGCCGAGGTGTGCCTGTGCAGGCCAGTCTGCACCTGGGAGGCTAGGCTGAGGAAGGTGGGTAGAAACGAGAGAATGGGGGAGGAAAAGGTACAACCTTAAGCAGCCTGTTCCACTTTGAGGGGCCAAGGCTGGCTGGTGGCTGAAAAGCCCAGAGTACCCACTGGAACATCCATTCAAGGGACAGATTTCTAAGCACCGCCCTTTCTCTGTGCTGTCCCAAGGCCTCTCGCCAGGCTCTGCGACACCAGAAGAAAGCCCTTCATAACATGACCTAGCTTCTCATTATAAAAGGTCTTCCTCCAGAGGGTGCAGAGCTCGGTTGATGGAGCATTTGATGGAGCATTTGCATGCACAGAGAGCTCTGGACTTGATCCCTCATACTGCATAAAAACTAGGCACGGCGGTATGTTCCTGTCATCTCAGCTCCTGAGTGGTGGAGGCCTGAAGATCAGAAGTTTCAAAAAGATCTTCCAGGGTCCCAACCCCAGGAGAGTTTTACAGGAGCTACTCATGTGGCCCAGAAGTTTCCCCTTGAAGGAAGGAATGGCTCCTTCAAGTGTGGCATACGCTGATAGCTGTGCAAAGATGTTCATTGCAGCATCATGCGACCCTGACATGAGGAGAAAAGAAATAAAGAACATTTGAAGTGTCCACTAGTGGGGGGGGGCTTTAAAGCTCATGGTATGTATGTGCACACTAGGAACTTGTCTGAAAAAAAAAAACTGAGTAGATATGTATATGCAGACACAGGGAGGTGTAAGGCATGGTTACAGGTAGAGTACACACTCAGGGTGGTAGCCCATGCAGGAAGACAGGAGTGAAACCAGCCTAGGTTCTACATATTAAAAGCCTGTAAAGAAAGGAAGAAAGGGAAAGGGAAAGGGAAAAAGAAAGGGAAAAAGAAGGAAGGGAGGGAGGAAAGAGAGAAAAGGAAAAAGCATACATAGAAGTATACAGATAAGTTACTAAGGTCTACAGAATCCTGTGACACTACCGCACACACTTTGAGCCCAGGGATTAGAGTAGACAGGCTCCTCTTGGGAGTTTACTGTCTTCCCTGCCTCCCCAGACAATGATCTCCTCCTCCCTTGGATTCCAGCCCTAGCCATGCCCTCTCCACATCTGTCTATCCCCACTTGTCAGGACCCCAGCACAGGAAGAAGCTTCTGAATCAGTGTGTCTCCCTGACAGAATTGCCTTCCTACAGTGGCTGTCCTCACAGACCAGTGCTGTCACAGAAGAGTCAAGTTCACTCTGTGTTAAAAAAGTGAGGCCATGGGAAGAGGCCTCACCCATCTCAGGTCCCAGGCTGGGCCCAAGAGATCATGCGGCAGCCATAAGGGTCCTCCTGGAACAGTAGAGAGTGAGCACTTCAACCCTGGAGACAGCCAAGAGAGGGCTAGATGGCCATTGGTAGCAGTGTGAGAGAGTACAATCTGTGATCAAGAACCTCACAGGACAATACAAGAAGTCACATTTTTTCTGTATGCTTGCCCAGTGTGGCTTCTTCCCTGCCTCTGAGCAGGCAGGCACCAGGGTTGTGGGGAGCCTGGGCTCCATGGGAACAACTTTGCATCCCTTCACCCAGCCACCAAAACAAAAGGTTTGGAATAGCCAGAGGAGGAGGTAGAGGATCCCGGTTAGAGCTGTGGATACCCGTAATTCTCCTTAGAAGTGTAATTGCCCTATAAGGACCTGGGATGTGTTGTCTCTGAGCTTCTTTCTAAGTCAGAGATTTTTGGCAACTTGCTGAGGAATGAGTATTGAACCTCCAAATATCCATGGAGCTGCATGTCACATAAGAAATATCTGGAATGGCATGATGCAGCAAGAAAAGCAATGACGAGTCCTGAGGCCCATCTCCACGATGAGCCTAAAATACGCATCTGTTATTGTGGACCCAGGTGTGATGTCAGACAGGAGGGGCCTGGGACCTTGGGCCACTCTGCCCAAGGCCAGTCTGTGACCTTTGGTTAATGAAAGATGGAATAATTGCTTTCATCTTTGATTATGTTTGCCATTGGGTGTTGTGGGCTTCTGGGGGTAATGATTTTTCTGCAAGGTCTGTTTATGGCTCTGTCTTGCCACTTACTCATTTCTCCATCCAGACAAAGACAAAAGTGATGGTAGTGGCTTCTCCCTGATGTGACACTTGTAGGCAGTAACTATGGGTGTGTGGGGATATTGCAGGAGGTTCGAGGTTCTTTCCTCCCTGGAAGGTTGGGCTTTGAGGGGCTTTCCTCCCCACCCTAGCTTGAGAGGAAATGAGTAATAGGCAGTGGTGGGGAGCCCAGCACTATCTGCGTCAGTTAGTTTTTGTCAGTTTGATGTAAGTGAGGGTCATCAGGAAGGAGAACCTCAATTGAGGAATTACCTCCACCAGAGTGGACTGTAAGCAAATCTGATGTGCATTTTTTTGATTGATGTGATGTGTGGGCCCAGCCCATGGTGGTCAGGGCCACCCCTGAGCAGGTAGTCCTGGGTTCCATGAGAAGGCAGGCTGAGCAAGCCAGGATGAACTCCAGTAGGCAGCACTCCTTTCTGTCCTCTGCTTGAGATTTGGCCCTGGGATTTGTAAGCTGAAATAAACTCTTCCCTCCCAAGTTGCTTTTGGTCATGGTTTGTCACAATGGAAACCTAACCAAGACACCATCCACCTCTGAAATGTAACCTAAGTCAAAAGAACTTGAAGTTGCATACCTGCCTTGGCCTTTCTGATTTGAGCACTGTGACGTCCTCAACATGAAGATTAATCAAGCCAGCCTCTCTGGACTACCATGAGGCATGAAAAGGGCCTGGGGAGGAGTAAGGATGGGGCCCTATCATGCAGAACTTACTAAGAATTGCAGTTGGTAATTGATGTTAAGGTATCACCCTCTTTGTTACTTTTCTGTTGCTATTATAAAATGAAAAGCAACTTATGGAAGAAAAGTTATTTTAGCTCATTGCTCTGTGTACACTCCCATCGCATCAAGGTAATAAAGGCGTCAGGAACCTGAAGCAGCTGCTCTTGAGGCATCCACAGTCAGAAGAGGCAAATTAATGCTTGTTCTTGGCTATTCTACTTACACACTCCAGGATCACAGGCACAGGGATGGTGCCATCCACAATGGGTGGATCACCCCACCTTAATTAATGCTATCAAGATAATCCCCTGTAGGCATGCCTACCTATCTCTCTCAGGTGATTTTGGATTCTTGTCAAGTTGACAGCATTAACCATCGCTTCACCATTTCCGACATCCAGAAGATACAATCAACTACTAGTATTTCTAGAATCCCAAGAGACCCTCCTCTACAAAAGGGAAACATGAGATCCATGAAGTTGAAGTGACCAGCTCAAAGCCACAATGTGTAAGGACAGAGACCACTGGAGAGAGGCTGGCCTCCTACTCTGTAGTCTTGTGAAGCTCAGACAAGTCAGGAAGCCAGTCATGGGTAACCAGCCATAAAAGGAGAAGCCATAGCCAGAAGCTAACACTCCGGGAAAGCAAGAGAGGGTGGGTCTGCAAGTGGGAAGGAGACAGACAGACCAATGGCCAGCTTCTAGACTCCTGTTGCCTTTGTCTGGGTGGACCCTTGTAAAAGCCACTCAGGATGGATGTCACTGTCCCTACTTTATAGATAAAGACTCTTAGGTACAGAGAAAAGAAATACTTAGGCACCTTGTCAGTGGCAGAGCTGGGATGGGACCCAGTGTCCCAGTCACCATTCACTGAGCCCCTTGCTGGCTCTTGGGAACTGCCTAGGTTTGATTTACCCAGTATGAGATCTGAGCACTAGTCCTGGAAGACTGTGATGATGGCTGGCAGGTCCATGAAACAGAGTTCCAGGCAGCAGGGCTCCACAGGAGCAGGGAGGAGGCTGGGAGTTGGTGATGGAGCAACTTGGTGCCTTTTCTCTCCTGGCACACTGCTCTTCTGGGGGCCATAGCCATGCATGAGGAGGGGCCACTGAGGTGATTCCGGTCCAAAGTATCCAACTTTATTCCCAGACACAAGTATACTTAGGACTTCTGTGAGGCAGAACTCCCCATTCTGACTGACTAAGAAGAAAGAGACTTGAAAAGTGTGAGAGAGCAGAGACTGACTGGAAGTGGGAATCAATCTCGCCTTCAGTGTAGGATATCTCTGGCTGTCAACAATGATTTGAATATAATTACATCAAGTATGTAAATGTGTTCTAAAAACTGTAAAATAATACATAGCCATCAAATGTGACAAAAGTTTAATTAGATTGGACAAAGAGTGCGGGTTTGAGTATAAGATAGGCTTAGGCTGAAATGCTACCTCTTTTGTTAGGGGTTACCCTGGCTCACTGCTTGGCCATTGATGTGTCCCTCATCTTCAGGTGGAAAGTTCTTGTGCCAATAGCCTTCTCTGAACACTGGAGCTGGATGAGAAGATGGAGATACTGTGACCTGGAGAGCACCCAAGAAAGCCCTTGGCTTTGTTTCCATCCTAAAGCCTTAGAAGACGGGCTTCCTCAGGTGTGCTCCAGGCCTCCATGGGCGTAAGAGGAGAGGACCGTGTGCCAGCAGAAGCTAGAGGGCCCTCCATTACCTGCTGATTGACAGAAGGAGGCCATGTCCTGTCAGTGGCTGCATCTCAATATTCAATGGTCATCTCCAGCGAGAGGCATGAGTCTGCAGTCAGAATGTTTCAAAGGCTGCTTTCTCCAGCAACACCCATCAACCAAATGAAGTTTCAAATCCCGATCCACTGCTGATGTGAAGAAAGCATGTTCACAAAAACCCATGGATCTTGCCTATTTTAGCAGTTTTTTTTAAAAAGATTTTTATTTATTTATTATGTATACAATATTCTGCTTCCATGTATATCTGCACACCAGAAGAGGGCACCAGATCTCATAACGGATGTTTGTGAGCCACTGTGTGGTTGCTGGGAATTGAACTCAGGACCTCTGGAAGAACAGCCGGTGCGTTTAACCTCTGAGCCATCTCTCCAGCCCCCCCCCTCCCCCGGATCTTGCCTATTTTGCCTGTCATTCTTGACACCTGGCAGAGATGGATGATGCCCAACCCTTATTCACTCCAAGATTGATTTTGCTTCTGGAATTTTCTTTTCTTGTTTAAGAGTGTTGCTGTTGTTGTTTATTTGTTTCTTTGCAGTCCTGAGGCAACTCTGATTGGCCAGATGTTTGAAGACTCAAAGCAGTACTGAGCAAAAATATTTAAAGTCTGTTGTTTGGGTCGCACCTGCATGTCCCAGCCATGTGACTTTAACACGTTTCTTGAATGTAAAATGGTTTTTAACAGCACCTGCTTTCTAAGATTTTGGTTCAGTCTGGTTGAACAATAATATGAGGGCAGTCCTTATCCCAAGGCTTTCACATAACAAGACCCAATAACTGTGAACTACCATTCATTACTTTGGCTGTTGAAATGTTTCCACTGCCCAAGCCCAGCCCTGTGACAGGTGGAAGAGTGTAGCATGAATAATAAAAACCCAGAGACAGATATTGGGGTTAAAGCTGAAGATCAGAGAAGCCAAGTGGCCACTTGAAGAGTTCTTATTTCTACTAATGTTCAGCCTAAAAGGACGATCCACTGAACCTCAGACTTGACTGCACAGCTTCTCAGACTCACCAAGGCTGCAATGAGTTCCTGTCTCCTCCCACCTTATATTCCTCTCTCCGCCAAGCCATATCACTCCTGACTCCACCTCCCTAGTGCTAGGATTAAAGGCATGTCATCCCAAGGGAAGGCGAGTAGTTATAATGAGTTTGCCAAACCAAGATGAATGATAAATAGGTGTTTATTGGGGATGAACTTACACAGATAACATCCTGCTCCAAGGATGCAGACCCTGCCTCCCCAGTGCTCTCCACAGCCCAAAAGGGGGCTTCTGTCCCCTGCTCCTCTACCTTAAACTGGTCACATCCACACCTGCAACCACACCCAAAGGGCGTGGCCACTGTTACAGGTTCACAAGCCAGTGCTGGGACCAAAGGTGTGAGCTCTCTTTCTCTTTTAGACTGATTCATTCTCATGTAGTCCAGGGTGGACTTGAACTCACAGAGATCCAAATGCCTCTGTCTCCTGAGTGCTGGGATTAATGGTGTGGCCACCACTGCCTGTCCTCTATGGTCAACTAGTGGCTTAGATGTGTGGCTAACTAGTGGCTTAGTTTGTAGGGGCTAACTAGTGGTTTACCTCTTAACTAGGTGTGTTTTGTTTGTTTTTAAGATTTATTTGTTTATTATGTATACAGTGTTTGCCTACAAGCCTGCAGGCCAGAAGAGGGCACAAAATCTCATTACAGATGGTTATGAGCCACCATGTGGTTGCTGGGAATTGAACTCAGGACCTCTGGTAGAGCAGCCAGTGCTCTTAACCTCGGAGCAATCTCTAGGGCCCACTAGGTGTGTTGTTAACCTAGTGGCTTAGTTCTGCATTCTGATCTTCAGGGAAGCTTTATTTGTTAGATTACAACCAATATATCACCACATTTCCCCTTTTTTGTCTAAAATAAAAAAGAAGCCTATAACTAATACAAGAAAAATCATATGCAATAAATAAAATAACTACATACAATATATACAGGCAATAAGTAAATCAACAATGTCTAGTTCATTTGCATTTGACAAATTCAGGGAAAATACTCCCATTATCTATCCTATCTTGGTGATTCCAAAATGTTGTACCTAATTTACTTTCTATTCTAACTTACATTACCAACTGAACATTATCTTTTTATGTCTCTCAGCCTCATATACTTTACATTTCTTTAGTGAGTCTCTTTTCTGAGTCTGGTAAGCAAGGAAAACTGTAACTATAATTATCTAGTCTTCGACTCCCTCAGAGACCTGAGAAGGAAATAATATTAACTGAATAAGCAGGAAGTGCAAACAAGTGACTTCTAAAAAAATGTGGGGAAAGACAAAAACAGCTGGCTGCTTGGACAGTCACCCAAGGTTCCTCTGCAACGTTGGGGAATCTGTCTTCAGCCTATAGGCCTAGCATATCTGACAGATTTTTCTGTGAAGCAGGATTTTTGAAGCACTGTCCCTTCTTGCCTTGACAAGGTTTGGCAGTCACTCTCTTTTTGGTCCTGCTTGTCCAATTTGAACAGCATACTGTCAGCAGTCGAGGCAAAGACACTTTCTTGCCCAGTGGCTAACTTTCACCATAAAGAAAGTAAACTCCATGTGGAGTTTCTTCAATCTTTGTCTCTCTGAAGTAGATTAGTGCTGCCAGGAGCAGACATGACTCTTGTCTTTTTTTTTTTTTTTTAAAGAGCCTATGTTATTAAAATACCTTAAATGTCATATTTTTTAGATCTCCGAAGTGTTTGACAATGACCCGTCTTTCCAAAATATATCTGTTTGATCTTGAAAACATATCTAATGTGACTACAAGTTCAATTGTAATAGGTGACTAATTACTAACCTGCATTTCCTTATTATCCTAAATAGCTGGTAATAATAACTTTCAAGGACTAGAAATTTGCATTACATTGTTAAATGAGCTGTATAGGTACAATATCTTGAACAAGATTAGAGACGTATGTACAGTATGTTTTAACAAAATCAATCTCAAATTTGTATCAATATACAAAATTTGTTGGTTTTTAAAGATTTGTTTACCATGTATACAGTGTTCTGGCATGTTGTGTATCCCAACATGCCAGAAGAGGGCACCAAACCTAATTATAGATGGTCGTGAGCCACCATGTAGTTGCTGGGAATAACTCAGGACCTCTGAAAGAGCAGCTGGTGCTTTTAGCCTATGAGCCATCTATCTCTCCAGCCCCCTAATATACAAAATTTGTATACAATGTACAAAAATCCAATCCAATGTAAAATATTTAAAACCAGTAGCTTCTTTTTAAAAGTAGATTTTTTTTCTAGCTTCAAAAACTCTTCTATCATCCAGAAGAGTATGATTTCTTATTATAGGCTTTAGGTTCTTTAATAGCTCTGAGAAGGATTTTCCTCCACAATGACAGGAAACTACTGAACCAGATTTGGTATAGGGTAATTTGTGGGAGGCCCCTCAAGGAGTTTCCTGACGGCAAAGGGTTACCTCGAATGTCTCTTGTTGACTGCATTCATTAGTCCAGTGCCTGCCTTTGCCACACTACCTGCATAATCCAGAAGGGAAGGACATTCCATTTGAATTATGATTAGAAAAAGCATTGTTTCTAGCAATGCCCTGTTTACAGTCCCTTTTAAGGTGACACTGTTTGCCATAATTGAAACACTTGACAATTCTATTTTTCTTCAAACCTCTTGAAATCACCTCTCCTATCCATGCATCATCATGGTCATAAGATTCAATATTGATTGTATCTTCCTCCAAAGGTGCCGACCTTGCCTTTAAAGACCTAATTATCCCTTTCAATTAAGAATTAGCATTTTCAGAAACCAGAGATTCAATTATTATTTGTCTAGCTTCTGAATCTGGTATCATTCTATTTACTGCTGAAGTCAGTCTTTGTAAGAAATCCATGAAAGGCTTCCTTTGGGTCCTGCATAACTTTAGTAAATGACTCAATTTTCTTTCCTACATCTCCAATTCTGTCCCAAGCATTCAAAGCTGCTTCAAGGCATAAAGCTAGACCTTTCTATAGTAGCATAATCTCCTTCTCCAAAAAGTTGGTCTTGGGAGTTTTCCATACCTCTAGAGAGGAGCAGGCAAAGAGGTGAGGGTTTACTGTTCCCCTAAATGGTTCTGGAACTCAGGGACTTGGGGAGTGTGAGAGAGTATTTCCACGTGATAGGGCTACCTCAGCAGGCCTGGGGGGCAGCAGCCCTCCCCTACTTCACGTGTTGGGACTAATCCCCTATTGGATGGATTATGGATCAAGGATATAAAGTCTCTAAGGAAGTGACTAATGTTAAATGAGGCCCCTTTCCAATTGTGTTAGTTTCTTTGTCAGAAGACAGCAGAAGGGGTTGACCACTCACACTCTGACCTATGAAGGCACAGTAAGAAGGTGGCTATTTACCAGCCAAGCTAAGGCCCTCTCCAGAGCCTGACCGTGCTCACAGCCTGCTGGTACCTCCAGCCTCAAAATGTGAGGAAGATGGACATTACTGCTCTTTGTCAGTGAATGTGTGGCACTCCATTATAGCCATCTGAGGACAAGGATGGTGAGCCGTGGTCTTAAGAGAAAAGCTTCCCAGCATCCTCAAGGGCTCTTCGCCACCCTCATGCTAGGCTAGTACACACAGTGCTAGCTTTCTCAGAGAGCACCCTCTGTCCTTCCTTACTATGCTGCCTCAAGACACGACCACACTGGAGTGTTCATCCCAAAGGCCCCCAAATCTGTCGTGACTCTCAACAGGCAACACCTCCAGGAGAAGGGGACAAAAAACTGAGTCTCTGGCAAGGTCCTCCAATTACCTTGTGCATAAAACCAAGAGAAGGCCTGTCTCCTAGGCCTGGTGTCAAAGCCCTGTTTTGCCAGTACCCTTGCCTTTCCAACACCTACTTCTAGCCTGTGGGCAGATCTCAGCTCACATTGGCTGTTATTACACTGCACCTAGAGTCTGCTCAGCCCTCACTACCTTCCCCTCCACTACCACACCAGGCCAAGGTGCCCTGGCAGCTTTTGTCTGGCCTGGTACAGCACCCCTTGTCTTCTTTCACACTGCCCCTCATCACTTGTTCTCAGCATGGAGCCACAGCCATCTTGTTACTTCAGACACCCCTGCTGGCCTCTCATCTTCCTCAGTCTGAAACCTGCCGTGGTCTACAGGGCCATCTGCGGCCTAGCCTTCTAGAACCTTCCTAGCCTATTGCACCTTAGTAAGACCAATGGGAGCAAGGACCAGGAGGGGTTATAGAACTCCCACTTAGTGGTTGAGAAGTGAGTCCACAAGAATTGCAAGTATGTGGTCTCTCAGAAACCAAGGGAGGGATCAGCACAACATTGGGACAGGTTCGTGGTTTCTCAGATCTGTCATTACACTTTTAAAAATAATGGGTTGGGTTTCTCTCAATCAATGTCTTAAAATAAATGTCTTTTTAAAAATGACTTTAGCCCAAAGTCAAGCTCCTCTTACTCTAGGACAAAGTAAAGTTCATCCAGGCAGGACTCAGCTTGGGGAAGGGGTTGTCTCCAAGTAGAGTCCCTGGTCCCTAGCCCTCAGCATCGCGTGAGAATTTATGAAGGCAGATTTTCAGCCCCACCCTCCACCTTAGACTTCTGGATCTGAAGCTCTGGCTTGGGGCTTCTGTTTTCCAATACCCTTCCTCGACCTGACCAGGGGAATCTGAAGTTAAGGATCCCCTAGTCAGGGTAATTCAGTTTTCAGCCATCTGCAGATCTTTACCCAAGTGTTTTTCTCCCAGCTACTCTCAGTGTCTGCTCTGCATGATGGCCATCAAAACACCTGTGTCTCAAGCATGCCTCCAGAACAATCTTTAGGCCATGTACCCATGGACTTAAAGCCAGCGTAGGAGGAAACAGGAGAAAGCACTAGGAAATGTACCTGACTGCCACTTGGGGTGGCCAAGGGGAGCCTCAAAGAACCAGTACCCTAGACTCTGTTTGGGTATTTGTTTAAAAAATAAGCTTTTGCTATTTTTTTTTTTTTAATTACCACCAAGAGTGGGCAGCCATGATGCTTTTTGGAAAATACGGGAACCAGAAAAGGCTCTGATGCTGTGTGTGCGGTGTGAATGTAATTGGCCCCAAGCTTGTTGGCAGTGTCGGCAGCAGCACTAGCAGGAGGTGTGGTCTTGTTGGAGGAAGTGTGTCACTGTGGAGGCAGGCTTTGGGGTCTCATATATGGTCAAGCCACACCCAGTGTCTCAGTTCACTTCCTGTAGTCTTCAGATCAAAATGTAGGACTCTCAGTTCCTTCTCCAGCACCATGTCTGCCTGCACACTGCCATGTCCCACCATGGTGATAATGACTGGCTCTCTGAAATGTAAGCCACCCCAATTAAATGTCTTCCTTTATAAGAGTTGCCGTGGTCATGGGTGTCTCTTCACAGCAATAGAAACCCTAACTAAGACACCATGGCAGTTGTGTACTATGAAGAATTGGCAATGAGCCATATGTGTGAGAAAATGCTCTGTATTTGGGAAATTTCTGGGTCTGTCACTGATGTGTTAAATGATATAATGGCTGCTAATCTTCTGCCAAGTTGCGTTTCTGAAGTCAGAAGGGATTGGACCACAGCCTGAAGTCACCATTATCTTGCACTTGCCTTTATTCTGGGAGTGGGATGCTCTGCGGTTTGAGATCATGCTGAGTACATAGAGAGAGCTGGGCTCTGGTCCTCACATTATGGATTACTGACTGACTCCTGATGTCATGTACCACTGACTCTTAGGTAAAACGGTGATGCCGGGCAGGGATGATGGTGGCCTTGTGGGTTGAGAAGAGCCAGGAGTCCTATAAGATGAATAGGTCTGTGAGGGGAGGGCTGTGAGCTGCCACCCACCTGGCTTAAGTGTGAGGATGGCTGTCTCCTTCCCTCCCTCTCTCTCTCTCTCTGTCTCTCTCTTTTTAAAGACAGGGTTTCTCTGTATAGCCCTAGCTTTCCAAGAACTCACTCTGTAGACCAGACTAGCCTTGAACTCACCAAATGCTGTGATTAAAGGCACTCACAACCATGTAGGGGCAGGGCGGCACTTTTCTGTGAGTCACTGATGCCCATATTCCTTCAATCTTATTTTCCCTTTATGGTGGTCTTCCCTTATCCAAAGCATTGCTTTCCTGTCTTAGTTACCCACTATCAACATCAGCCTTAAAATACTAAAAGAAAAATTCCAGAGATAAACAATTCTCAGACTGACCTGTTCCATCCCACCAGAACCATGAATCATCTCTTCATCCAGTGTACCCACACTGTATGGGTTACCTGCCCATGGTGCAACAGCATGGCGGTGCTCATGCTGGATAACCCTTACTACTCAGCAGTGGCCCAAAGTGCGAACATCAGTGATGCAGAGGTGACATTGAGTACAAAACTGGAAGAGACAAATTGTGTTCTGGGGCTATGTTGTGTTTCTGCACGACAGTTAAGGGGAAATATAGGACGTACAGCAACAGTATTTAGAAATGGCTGTTTCAGGGTTCTCTGAGGAGTCCTGAAACACATCCCTCAAGAATAATTGCAATGTTTTATCAAAGGAGAGAGAGAGAGAGAGAGAGAGAGAGAGAGAGAGAGAGAGAGAGAGAGAGAGAGAGCACATGCACCCATGCACACTATTTTTTCAAAGCAATCCGGGTGTGCAACTTCACACTTAGGCTCTCCATTAAGAAGCAAGCTCCCTCTTCCCATGCACTTGAGTTTCTGGTTGCAAGTTAAGTGTAGGGGTACAGACATGCCATCAAGTACTCAGGAGACTGAGGCAGGAGGATTACACAAGTTTGGGGCCAGCCTGGACTATAAGATGAGACCTTTTCTCACCTGATTTAAAGGACAAATTGTGTATTTTTCTGTATGTTTTTTAAAAGATTTTATTTATTATGTATACAACATTCTGCTTCCATGTATATCTGCACACCAGAAGAGGTAACCAGATCTCATAACAGATGGTTGTAAGCCACCATGTGGTTGCTGGGAACTGAACTCAGGACGTCTGGAAGAGCAGTCAGTGCTCTTAACCTCTGATCCATCTCTCCAGCCCTTCTGTATTTTTTTTAATACACATTTGCTCTAGGAAATTAGAAAAGACAGTCAAGCAAAAACAAAGCTAAGGGTAGTGAATTAAACCTCTTCTCCTCTCAGAATATCCTCACCCAAATAATCCAGCCATCTACCCTTCTCCCCATCATATTCCTTCTATTAATGATAGGTCAAATCACAGGAAGTCTTCAGTGAAGGGGACAAAAGTAATCTCATGAATTACAAGGTGCTATATTTGCAATCCTACTGCTTAGTGAGGTCCAGAGGCCAGAAGCCTGCAGACCTAACAACATGCACATCTTTGGCCTCACCCCAGAATCCACATTTTAAGAAGACAGTGATAATTGGAATGCCCATTAGTGCTACTGTGTGTGGATATTGGAAGTCCTCAGAGCTGTGACCTGCAAAATGCTGCTTACAGCCTGGACCAGAGGCTGGAGCCAGAGCATAAACAAATGGCCACTTCCTTTGTTGAGGAAGACTTGTTGTAAGTACTGTCAGCTCACGTAAGCAACATGATTGATGAAGTGGCTGATTTACATTCTGGCCCAAGCTCCTTATCTTGTCAGATGCCAGAGATGCACTATTTCAGACATGGCCCTTGGTGGCCTGGCATTTTCCATTTATCTGACCCACCCAACCAATCGTGACACACACATTAACATGTGTACACTCTTATGCTCAAACACATACGTGGTCATAAGCACAGAACACACGCACATGCACACATTTAGTAAACCTAGCCAAGAGTTGGTGTTTGGGACATCTCTGCCTCCTGAGTTCACCTGAGGTTTTGTTTCCCTGTCTTCCCACAACGAGAGGGCTTCCCATGGATTTCTTAGGAGAGTACCACGTTCTTTGCCATCTCCTCCTGTGGAGCAAGGGGCTTTGGGGCATCTATCAAGAGCAGCAGAGTCACAAGACTGATGCGTTTGGGAGGAGACAAAAGCCTTTTTTGCCCAACGCAAATTCCCAAGTCATAGGTGTTCTCAGGTCCCAGGGTCAGCAGAGGCAGAGCCAGCCTCAGCCAGCATGCTGTAAGACTCTTGCTCTGGTCATAGTTGTTACCTCCCTGAGAATCTCTGTGTTCTTTTTCATGTGGAAGCTGGAAAAGACTCAGGACCTTTCATGTAATACAGTTTGGCTTGAAAACTGATTTCTTAGGCTACTGTTCTCTGTCAGTGACCTTACAAATTTACTTCCTCTCTGTCTTGTTCCTCATCTGTAGAGCTTAACAATTATCCCTGAGCGGACCAGTGACAATATCTCTAAAGTACCTCATGCTGACACATTCATTCTCCCACCCACCTACCCAGCAAGCCAGCCAGCCACTCACAGACCCACCCAGTCATTGCTCATGGATCCAGTGGTCTTCACTGAGCACCTTCTGGGTTCCTGGGAGACACTGATGACTAAACAAAAAGGAGGAAAGATGGGCATAGCCAAAGGGCCACAAAACAAACCCAAGCAAGCTGCAGCGGCGGGTGTTGCCAAGAACAGGGAAGGAGGAGTTGGAAAGCAAATGCTTCAAGGAATGAACACAGGCAAGGACTTTCTGAGCAGTGATGGGGAATGTACTTTTGTGTATGGTTATCTTATTGATTGTTGAATAAAGCACTGTTTGGCCAATGAGGCAGCAAGTTAGGCGGGACTAGGAGTCAAGGAGGATTGACTCCAAAGAGAAGCTCCAAAGAGAAGAAATATAGATATCCAGTAACAATCCTTGGAAAGGTATCCTTAGCCATCAGGGAGATGCAGATTGAAATTGCTTTGAGGACTGAAGAAAGAGCTCAGCTGGTAAAGTGCATGCTGTCAGTCATGAAGACTGGAGTTGGCTTCCTAACATCCACAGGCAATGCCAGGCATGGTGGTACAGGATCAGAGTCCCAATACTGGCAGGTGAAAAAGGGCAAAGCTTTGGGGCTCCTTGGCCAGTCGGCTTAACCTAACCGATTAACCCTAGGTCCCAGTGAGAAACCTTATTTAAAAAAAATAAATCAAGAACAATAGTGATTGACTGGAGAACAACACCAAGGGTGACCTCTGACTTCCACATATACATGGGTACACATGGGTGCACATACTACATATATACACTTTCATACAAACACACATGTACAATCACAAAACTGTAAACAAATAAAATTGCTTTGAGAGTCTGTCTCACCCAGTCAGAATGATTGCACCCACCTTTAATCCCAGCACTCAGGAGGCAAAGGCAGGCAAATCTCTTGTGAGTTTGAAGCCTGGTCTCCACAGAAGTTCCAGATCAGCCAGGCTACATAGTGAGACCCTGTCTCTAAATAAATAAATAGGACAACAAATGCTGGCGAGGGTGTTGAAAAGAGGAACTCTTCCTTGCTGCTGGTGAGGTGGAAACTCAGGCAGCCACTATGTGCATCAGTATGGGGCTTCTTCAATAAACTAAGCCTAGAGTCTCACGCCTGGGTGTGTGCCTGCAGGACTCTAATGCAAAACACCACAGAGATACTCACACATCCAAGTTTTGAAACAGTCAAAAAGTGGAAGCAGCCCAGATGTTCATGGATACTGGGTGAATGGGTACATAAAGAAAAATGAACAGTGACATTTGCAGGAAATGGATTCAATTGGCTTGGGAAAATAACTCACCCTTTAATGTGTAATGTGTAGAGCCTGCATTTAAAATTCTCTCTCTCTCTCTCTCTCTCTCTCTCTCTCTCTCTCTCTCTCTCTCTCTCTCTGTGTGTGTGTGTGTGTGTGTGTGTATGTGTGTGTGTGTGTGTGTATGTGTGTGTGTGTGTGTGTGTGTGTGTGTGGTGTGGTGTGTTTCTAGGTCTTGAGAATGGAGGAAGAGACTTAAAGGAAACGAGAAATAGAGCCAGTAATAAATGGACTATAATGGAAAGCAGAAGGGAGGAGGAGCTGGGGAGGGAGAGAGGAGCATGGAGAGAGTAGTGGGGGGGGCATGAGCTGACAAACCACAAAAAGACATGGACAGACTATAAGAATAAATACTTTACATTGGTATAGATTTTCATTTATTGATACAACTTTAAGGTCAATTTTGTGATAGGTATATGTCTCCTCTTGTTTAGGTATTATGTTTATACAGATCTTTTTACCTATAATAGTCAGAACTTATAATTAGGTTAGTTAGGTTTTCTAGATATACAGAGATGTATTTGAGATGGTTAGGTTTTCTTCAAACCTTTCAAAGACCTACAGAAATATGGCACTTAAATGGTTTAGGGTTTTTCTTGGCAGTGAGACACAACTGCTCCTGGCACACCAATTACCTCAGAAAGGAGGATGGGCATCGAAGAAACTCATTATGGAGTTTGCTTTCAACATGGCAAGATTAGCCATTTGGGCAAGAAACTGCTCTTGCCTGGACTGTTTGTTGCTGAATAAACTGGACATGCAGGACCCACAAGAAAATGACTGCTGAACTTACAAAACAAGACAGTACTGAAGGGTTCCTGTTGAAATGGAGAAGTGTGCCAGACACACTGTGGCCTATGGGCTGAAGGTGGATGCTCCATTACAGAGGAACTTTGGGTGACTGTCCAGGTAGTGGATGTCTCTGTCAATTCTAGAGATTATATATTATCCTTCTAGATAATAGAGTCTTTGATAGAGTTGAAGACAGATAGTTATGGTTATAGTTTTCTTCAGTTACTATAAAAGATATTTATTTAGACAGAAAAGAGGAGATGATGGGGGGAGTACTTCTGTGTATATTTATCTTATTGATTGTTGAATAAAATACTGTTTGACCAATGAGACAGCAAGTTAGACGGAACGAGGAGTCAAAGAGGATTCTGGGAAATGTAGTAGAGAAGTGGTGATCCAGGCAGGAAGTGACATAGCAAGGAGACTCATATTTAAAGAAGGAGAAACAGGAAGCGTCCCTCTTTTCCCTTCCGCTCCTGCTCCATCGGCACAATGTGATCCACCGGCAAGGAGGGACGACGTTAAGGAGTCCGATAAGATAAGCCTTATAAAATATATAGGTTTATGATAGTTAAGACTGAGCTAACAGATGAGAATCCTAGTCATTGGCTAAGCAGCTTTGTACCTAATACAAGTTTGTGTGTATTCATTTGGGCTAACTCAGGCGGGCGGTTGGCGTAAAGCTTACACGTGGCGGTGGGGCTCGGCGGCTTTTGGCGGAAAGATTTATCGTAACAGACAAACTGTAACAGAACCTGCTAAGTGGAAGAATCTACTCTAAAAAGGCAACAGCCCTACTGGATGCCATTCTGGGAAAGGCAAAGCTACAACAGTAATAAAACAATGAGTGGCCTCACCAAGGATTGGAAGGGTGGGAGAGGCAAGGTAGGTGGAAGCCAGTGAGTTGGGAGCAGTGAAACTGTTCCATGTGATGTCTTAAGCAGAGACTCTTGCCTTCTACACATTTGCCAAAACATACAGAACTACACAAAGCAAAGAAAGGGCCCGGATACACACCTGTGCCTTCCATACTGGTTAACCAGTTGTAACAACTGGGCCACACTGTGACAAGCTGTGTAAGACAAGGAACTTTCTGTTCGTTTATCCATTAACCTGAAACTGCACTAAATTCTATTATGTCACTTGACACCAAAGCATGTGGGGCCAGGACAAAGTTTTGCAGTAGGGTGTGTGGAACATATTTATACAGGACCTGGGATCCTAGGCCCAGCCCTGGAAAACCTGAATGTACCAGGGGACCTGCTTCATTCTAACCTTGAAATTTTGAGCTCAAATCCCAGGGTCAGATAGGAGCTTATGAGGTATAGTCAGGAAGGACATTCCAGGGCACAGTGGGGACAGTACATCATGCATCCCAGAACATAACCATCACTGGCATGTTTGAGCATTCCAGGGCATGGTATATCATGTCTCCCAGAACATAACTGTCACTGGCGTGTTCATTATTCTCACGTAGCTGTGACTGAGATGCACCTAAGGGAACAACTTTAATGGGAAGGAAAGCGTAGTTACCCTCCCAGTTTCAGAGGGTTAGTCCATGGTTACTTGGCCCCATATACTTGAACAAAGCATCATGGTGGCAGTAGTATGAGGCAGAGGAGACTTGTCACCTTGTGGAAGACAGAAGTAAAGTAAGTAGAGGGGCAGAGTATAGTCTTCAAAGGCATGCCTCCAGTGACCACAGTCCTTCAGGTGGGCTCTTCAGGTAGGAAACTGAAGTTTCCAGAACCTTCTCAAACAGTGCCATTAGCAGGAGACTAAGCACTCAACACAGCACTTGTGGTTGGGGAAGGTGGAGGGTCACATTTACAACATGACTACAAAGAGAAAGGGGGGTTGGGTTTATTTTACTCAGTGAGGTAAATTTTACAAGTAGCAAAATGCAGAAACATTAAGATACAGTTGACTGCACACACCTGTATCAGAACGGAGAGGATTGTTGAATTGATAACTAACAACATCCCCTCCAATGGTGAAAGTTTGGGAGCGGGGTTATCATGGGAATACATTTCATCACAGTGCCCAGGAATAAAATTTGGGGCAAGATTTAAATCCAAGCACCACCACTTCCTACTCAGGTCTCCCCACTTCTCTGACAGAGAATTAAATCTACCTCCTGGGTCTATTTATGATCAGAATGCCTGGGCACGGAAGGTCCCTGTGTGCTGGTCTTGTGTGGAGTTTCTAGAATGGAGGTGTGGTGAACAGAATGACTATTGCTAGCCATTGCATTTTGGGGTTGAGCCTCCTTGGGGAAACATGAGTTCTCTGACAGCATCTCTCTGTCCACAGGGATGTGTCTACAGGCATTTGTTGAAGCTTTCTTCTTCCTGGCCCAGAGGAAGTTCAAGATGTTGCCTCTGCATGAGCAAGTGGCTTCCTTGATCGACCTGTGTGAATACCACCTGTCCCTGCTGGATGAAAAGCGCTTGGTGTGCGGCCGGAGTCGAGGTCCCCAAAGCAGTCCTCCCCAGGAGATAAACCCCACAACCCACTCAGCTGTGGACAGCCCTGCACCCCGCATGATCAGTGCTAGCAAGCTGTCTCACTCTAGACACGCTCTGTCCTGAAGACCATTCTACCTTCCTGGAAGAAGGTGTGCTCTTGGGGGCTGAGTACCCTGGGCTCCCCCAATCTGTGGGGAGCCACTAGGGTTCTAGCTGCAATGGCCAGGAATCCTCTGTTCTGCAGGGCTCTCAACTCACATGGCCAATTCTTGCCCACCCTCCTCCCAGCACCTTATGGTGACCCACCCTGTTTGTGAGTCAGCACATCAGTGGACATATGACATCTGAGATGTGACAGATGGTACTTACTATTCTGGGTTCCTGGGTAGCACCACCTGGAGAAGTTCTGCTGTGCTTGGGGCCACAGGGGAGTGGATGATGAAAGAGAGCACAGACCATCTCAAAGCAAGGGAGCTGTGGATACGAGGTCAAACCTAGGGTCTGCTAGGGCCTCCGAGAGCCTGCTGGTCAGAGCTCAGTATCACAGCATCTCTTTCCTTTAACCCGTTCTCTGAAAGAAGTAGAAATATCAAGATGGTAGACACCCCAATCATGTGCTACATGGGTGTACTTAACAGATTAACCTCACTTATTTCATTAACTTGCCTGTTGCTTCAATGTTTGATTTATTACTAATTAAGAAATAACAGGTTCTTCAGTCTCCTCCTCTAAGTTCCAGGGGCCCCCTGCAAAGGTGGGGCACTGACCCAATGGCCAAGAGACACTGTGTACCCAGCCAGTACTGTGCTGTCAGCCCTGAGGGAGGGGAGGGGTTCAGAGAGGAGGATGTAAGGCCAGATGAGAGGCAGGACAAGCAGAAGTGTGTGTAGAGTGTGTGGGGCCTAGACTAGAGCAGTCAGTGTTCTCAAATGGTCTACCATGGGGATCCTTGGTGACCAGTTGGGAGCTTATGGGGCCTATTAAACAGAGCTTTGACTCAAAACGAGTCTTCAGAAAGTGTGCCAACATGGAGCAGAGGGGAAACAATTTCAATTTCAATTTCAGCCACACTGAGGTGATATAAAAATGTCAGTGCTCATGGTGAGAGGTGGCCTCTCTAGAGGTAGGTCACTGTTGGTTCCATGCTTACAGAGCTGCTCAGTCTGTTGCTCATGACCTTGGGAGACTCCATACCATTAAGGATTTGACTGTAATGATGATTAGTGAAGCTCATTACAGACAAGCTACCCCCCCCCCAATACTATTGGATAGAATTTTGGAGTCACTCTGCTGTGAGAGTGAGCACTAGGAGACTTCTGCCCCCCCCTCCCATTTCCCAGAGGCACCTCTGCCTTTACTCACTTTGGTGACCAGCCCCTTACTTTTTGCAAGGTGTGACTGGAATGAAAGCAATGCAGATGGTTCCTTCCTCCTACAGTGAAGGCAGAGGGCCCAGGCAGGTCCAGGGGGACCTCTGCTGAGGGCTGCATGCACTATGGCCTAAGTCCCTTCTCTAGAGGCCCCTTGAGAACCATCCCAGCCTGAAGACAAGGTTCAGCTTTTCATCCGTTGGAGGCTGGGGCTGTGACCCACCAGCCTAGGCAGGAGCCACAAGGACACAGGATTCCATGGCACTGTTTAAATGCCGGTTCTACCAGATGCCCACCCTGTCCTCACCCCTAGCAGAACAGGGCCTTCTGAAGCCTCCTGGCAGCAGGGGTGGGGGCTGCGTGTTTCCCCTTATATTACCCCAGAGAACTCGATGTCTTCTCCTAAGTTCAGACTTCAGCAGGTCTCTCCCAGATAGAGCCACACCTTTTCCCCCATACCCATGGATCCTCCCTCCCTAGCTTTCTGGAAGGAGCAAGAACACCAAGGAGCCCTTGAATCCCTGATGAAAGGGCCCCCAGTCAAGGGCCTTTTGATCAAGCCCCCTCCCCCCCCTCACCTTCTCTAGGAGCCACAAAGTACCGAAGCCCTGGTTTTGAACTCTGGCCTCCTAGACCTTTTAGAATCTGTTGTCAGGAATCACTGAGTCCTTTCTGCACTGGCGGGGAGACCCTGGCAGTTCACTGCTCCTGACTCCCCACCCCACACTTGATACCACTTCTATCAGGTCCAATCAGATCCCTCTGGCCAATAGCAAACAACGTCCTCCGGAGGCAGTTCCAGAGCCCTGCTGCCTCCCATTCCCTCGCCCTCCCAGAATGAAGAGCTCTTCCATATATGTCCAGGCATACAGAAAGCCCCCTTCTTTGTCACGCTTACCTGTGACTTCAGGGTCAGAAGTGCTTGTTGAAGTGACAGGAAACTGGGCAGTTCTAGGTGAGGAGACATGCGTCTTCTCTCCACATGCTGTGGATGCCCTCAGGAATCATGGCCTTCTAAGCTTCACTGAGCTGATTGGCTGAACATCCTCAGATTCCCAATTGGCTGATCCCTTTCCCAAGCATGGTAGCTGTCCCCTGAGCCCATTAGTGACAGTGACTTTTCTGACCCTTAAGTCTCTCCACAGGCAGATTCTACCCTGCCCCCATCTAATGTCACACCACACATGCAGAGAAGGTAGTCTGCTGTGAATTTAACTAGTTAGGAGTAGCGCTGGAAGGGCATTTGGAAAACATCTCATGCCTTTTTAGATTACTCCAGAGACCCTTTTTCTTGTGTGAATGAACGTGTTCTCGGTGCTTTGTGGTTCAAAGGTTTCTTTTAAATGTCTCTTCTTCTTTTTTTTTTTTTTTTTTGGTTTTTTTGAGACAGGGTTTCTCTGTGTAGCTTTGGAGCCTATCCTGGCACTCGCTCTGGAGATCAGGCTGGCCTTGAACTCACAGAGATCTGCCTGCCTCTGCCTCCCGAGTGCTGGGATTAAAGGCGTGCGCCACCAACTCCTGGCCTAAATGTCTCTTCTTGTCTACCTTATGACACCTGTTCAAAGCTCAGCTGAGCAGACATGGTAGCCCATGTGACAGGGAAGCTTCGTGTTCCATCAGAGCATACCTGGGAATTCTAGGGACTTGGGGCCTTCCTACTCATTCTTCTATTGGTTCCCCAAGGAAGACCCTGAGCCCCACGGAGACTGTAAGGACTTCAGGTCCTCAAACACCCGAATGTGGGTGCTATTCTCTCTCAGTATCTTGGGAATGTTAAGTGAGATGATGAAAAGTGTAGTAAATGCAGACTTATTTCTACAAACTGAAGTGCCTGTGGGATGTTTGATTGCCTTCAGACTGGCTTCTGGGCTCTAGCAAGTGAAAGTTTCATGGAGATGGATGAAGCCAAGTGTGACTGTTTCCCCCACACACCCCCAGCTGCCTTTCATCTGCACATCTGAAGATGTCTGCAGTTGGCTTCGTCACTGACACAGTACTGCTCCTAAATGGTTCAAATCCCAACCGCCCCCCTCCCCCCCACGCCTTCGTTCCTTGATTAATGTCCTTTATTCCTCAGCTCTGTAAGTGAGAACTAGGCTAGCTCTCTTGATGCTCAGGACTCAATGAACACTCCTCTGGAGCTGTGTTCCCAGAAGCAGAGAGCTGTCCACACTCAATGAGGGGAATTCACCAGTGAGCAATGGAGCCTGAGACCTACCCAGCCTCCATTGATAATTTTGCCATTCTCCCATTTCATTTGATGAATGTGAGTGAAATTTTTCCACACACTATTTCTCACAAAATAATGTAATTTTTCTTGTTCTCAGTTGCCTCCTCTCTTGACCAAAAGTCTTGCTTTCACTTTAACTGGAAAAAACATACTGCCTCTGTTTACACTTACACACAAGTACACACACACACACACACACACACACACACACACACGTACACATATATGCGAAAACATATACTTACACACTCGTGTACACACACACACACACACACACGTACACATATATGCGAAAACATATACTTACACACTCGTGTACACACACACACACACACACACACACACAGGAATGTGTACCCACATTCACACACACTGAGCACCACTGAACTTCAGCATAAAATGATAAATTCATGAATGTTTTCCTCATATCTGACATTTTGCTTCTGGAAATCAGGGTCTTTGTGGCTTTGTGTTGCAGACCCTGCTCACCCAGAAGCTCTTGGGAAACATTTCCTCCCACAGGAAGGGGAAACATTTGCATAGACTCTGGCCAGGGCTGTGGTCTGGGCCATCAGGACACACCCAGGCCTCAACTGGACTGCAGAGATATTTCCCTGCTTTCACATCAGAACAGAGATGCCAAAGAAGGCCCTACCTATCCCTTCTGGAAGGACCAAGGGCTTTGGAATTCTGAAGTGAATGTGAACTTGCTTGGTCTGTTGCACTGCCAGTAAGTGGCCATGGATGGGTGACTTTCCCTCCCTGACACCTGTCCCTCTTCTGTACAGTAGAGATCATGTCAAAATAGACCCAAAGAGCCTGGCAGGAGACTTGGCACCTGGAAGTGTTTTCACAAATGTCTGTTGAGAAAAGGTATGGTCTCAGTATGCTGAGAGCAAGGGATGCCAGGAAGCACCAAGCCATGAGCTGGCAGGGGAGGCCCTGGGAGTCTGTGGAGACCTCAGCTCCACCCCCTGCCACTCCCACCTCTTAAAAGCCCTTCACAATTGTTTATTAAATTTTCATGGTGCATGTAGTCCAGGCTCTGCTACAGCCTCAGTTGTCTTGGTAACTTTGTAAAACGCAATAATAAAAGAAAGCTGAGTGTCACAGGCTTATTGTATAAACAGCTACAAAGTATTGACAGTCTCTTTTGTGTGGTGATTTTTGACATTAAACCTGCCAAGGGGAACAGTGTTCATTTTGGGTCAGTTGGGAAGAAAAGGGCACCTTTTATTTATTTATTTTTCCCCCCTCATGGTTGATGTTTGCTTGAGTGCTATTGACTCTAGGGAACCATGAAGGCCTAGGGGAGTCAGAGGGAGGAGCTTGGGAAATCCTCCAAACTGCCTGAGGACAGTCTCTTAGTAGGGTGGTCTCTGTTAGAAGCTAGCCACCTGTAAGACTCTAGGAGGGGCACCTGAGAGGTTTGCTCTCTGAACTCCCTGTATGTGTCACTCCTCCGCAGAGACTGAAATGCCAAGGTCTCAACAAGGGGGCCACAATGAGTACCACCAACATACCTCGTGGCCCTGACCCCTGAGAACAGAGCCCTACCCATTCACCCCACCCCCGCACCCCTGCACATACCTGGTGGCAACAACTCTTGAGAACAGAGTCCCCCACCTCTGCACCCCTGCACATACCTGGTGGCTATGACTCCTGAGAACAGAGCACCACCCACCCACCCCACCCCCGCACCCCTGCACATACCTGGGTGGCAACAACTCCTGAGAACAGAGTCCCCCCACCCCTGCAACCCTGCACATACCTGGTGGCCACAACAACTGAGAACAAGCCTCTCCCACACCCCTGCACATACCTGATGGCCACAACTCCTGAGAACAGAGTCCCCCCACCCCTGCACATGCCTCTTCCGGGCAACCCCCCCACCCGCCTCGCACTGGGAGCAGCATATGTTCAACAACTCTGAATATTTCCCAGACTGTGGCCCACCCTGTGGGAAGTGGGAAGCAGATGGCCTACAGTTAAAAATAAAGTGAGACCCCCAGCTCCCTGGAACTCTCCACCCCCACCCAAGCGGCACAAAGCATTCGTTTACACAGCTCCGGCACCACTTAGGCAGGCTGTGCACACTGACAACTCCATAGGTCCTTTGATCTCCTCAGTGCCAATATTTCACACAACAGTCCGATCCTACACATGCCTTGTACTCCCACCATGTGACAGCCTCCTTGGTCCCAGGCTCCTGTGTCACAGGTCATGGCTCTTTGTCACTCCACTGTATTGTCGAGAGAGCCTGCTCTGTGGGGAAGACGGTAGGACAGCACCCAGGATACGTCTCTGGGGCTTGGAATTGAGACTGTCCAGATCAGAGAGGCTCTTCACCCAGCTGCCTTCCCCCTAAACCCTGGGCATTCGATGATAATCCCTTGGTGGGGGGTAAGGGGGTGTTCAGACCCCACCTCTGTCTTTAATCCAAGCAGCTCCAGCATTACCCATACATGTACCATTGCACAATTGTGTGCATGGCTATTCATTTACAGATGAAGGGGTTCCAGGGGGATCTTAGCCTTCTACCTTGCAAGTTAGGAGTGTGAGGTAAGCAAGGGACTCATGAAGGGCAGGAGCTAGAGCCAGCTCTCCTCCATCACTTCAACAGAGCTGCCACTCCTCTGTCACGGAGGGACTCCAGGGCACACAACTGTTAGCTGTGCTGTGTATCTGCAGTCACAGCAAAAGCCTCCAGCACTTTCTGTCTTTGCAACTCTTATCTGTGAGGTGAGCTCCAGGCTTTTATAGAGCTGGAAATACACATCCAAGTTCATGACCACAGAGGCTTCTGCTGGCTACTGGAGTCCAGCCATGACCTACACCTCTAGCCCTGCCAGCCTCTTGCTGGCCAGGATGATCTGTTACTAAACTGGTCCACACCAGGTCCCAAGCAGAAGGCCGGCCCCAGATGGTGACTGAATCTATTTAGTTCCCTGTAGCAAAGTACCATAAGCTGAAAGGCCTATAAACAATGGGAACTTACTTCTTCCTGTTTGAAATTCCAAGATCAAGAAGGATGCCAGCATAGTCAAGTTCTGATGATGACCTGAGCAGCTATAAGCTGCTCTCTTCTTCCTCATTGTATCCTTATGTGGCAGAAAGAGGGTGAGAGCAATGTGGGGTCCTGTCTAAGAGCACCAATCCTGTTCATGCTCTAATGACTTCCCAAAGGCCCCGCCTCCTCATATCATCACAGCTGGAGGAAACATTCATCAGCTGAATTTCAGAAAGATGAGACAGTCCATTGCAACAGGTATTTCTCTCCCCCAGCTGAGCTGTTTTGGGGACTCTTGAAGCCTCATGCTGAGTTTGTAACTCTAATCAATTTGAAGGAGTAACAACTCGCTCCTCACTGGGCTCTCTTCACATGCATGGACCTGCCCTGAGCCATTTCCAGAGTCAGTTGCTGTTGGCCTCAGTGGGTCACGGTCTGTCCCTTGCTGTGCTGGGACAAAGTAGACCACAAATTGACAGGTTGGAAACAGCCACTTACTTGAAGCTTCATGTGTTAATTTTAAAAGTGCCATAACTTTTTGCATTCTGTTCAGTGCTATGCTCATATTTCAGTCAGCCTAGGCAGAAGTGAAATAAGGCAGCCTGTAGGTGCCAGCAGCTTCCCCAGGAATGCTCACATACTTAGGTGAGGTGACAGTCCAGGGGGTTCTAGCTGCTTCCAATCCAGGCTCTTCCCTCTCTGAAGAGGTCTCCAGCTCTTTTGGAGAAACACAAGGCAAGGGGACAACTGGGGATGTTGTTCAGGCCAAAGCCAACTCTGTCTCCACCCACATGCCTTGGCCATCACCATGTCACCTGGCTCTGACCCAGTTGCTCGTATAATGGGAAATATACCTTACTGTAAACCCAAGAAGACAATAATATGGGGTGAGAATCACCTGCACCCTGCCACAAGCTCAATTAGGCTACCCATGCACATTAGCCTTTGAACTACACCTTACTATAACCCTCACCATGGATGGGCTCTTACAGCCCAGGGTGTGGCATACACCTATCCACACCAGCATATGGAAAACCCATCACAACCAGACATAGCCCACGGTATCCAGAGTCGATTGATTCAAAGATCCTCAGAAGATATCAAACTCTGAGGATATTCAAGTTGATTAGGATAAAATGGAATACTGTCGGGGTGTAACAGTATTTCCATACACTTTAAACCCTTTCTAGACTTACAATCTTTAATACAATGAAAGTGCTGTAGGAATAGTTGTTACTACATGGGGGTTAAGGACCAGGAAAGAATTTGTCCCTACTCAGTACAGATGCACTCATTTGGGGACAGGTTTGAACATCTGTTGGTTGAACCCTTGTGGAAATGAAGGGTACAGTTGGGGAAACAGGTGCAGAACTGAAGTAACTTGCCCACGGTAGCCCTTCGCTAATGCTGAGTCTAGTCTCAGATCTGGACCTCCATGGCCCAAATAAATTGCTCAACACATTAAGAAACTTGCTGCTAACCCACATGGCCTGTCCTCTGATTGCCACATGTGTGTGGCACTATGCCACACACATCCCCATAGATATGAATGAATGAATGAATGAATGAATGAATGGTCAATGCTGAAGCTTCAGCACTACCAAGAAGTCCCTCCATAGCAGTATGTCAGATTCTCCAAAGAGCTTCAGCTCCATGAAGCCATCAAGGAAACACCAGCAGTCCCTGCAGTCACCCTGTGCTCCATGGAGTCAACCATGGGGCCTAGCCTGTGGAAATGGTTGAACTCGGCTGTAATAATCCAGACAGCCTCTTTCCTAACCAGACTGTGCCTGGCTATGTGGGTAGGAAGGCCTGACAAACTTCCTGACTCCTGCCTGCCACAGTCACCCAGCCATTGTGGAATTACTCCCGATTGACAGCTGAGCAAATGGAGTCACAGAAACTGTGCAAAGCTCTGTGTGACAGTTGAAAGAAGGAAGCCACTGTTCTTGTTACTGCAGGCCATCGAGTTTCTTGACTCCAAGTGCTGATATGTGAGCAGAGAGCATTAAGACCCCCCTACCCAGTGTGGGTCCAAGCCTGGCCCCTGGCTCTGCAAACAATAGATATTACCTACACAGTGCAGGCTCTCAACTGCTGTTCCCATTGCCACTCTTGCTCACTTTCTTAACAAAATAATTTATTTAACTTTACTATGTGCATTGGTGTGAAGGTGTCAGATCCCCTGGAACTGAAGTTACAGACAGTCATGAGCTGCCATGTGGGTGCTGGGAACTGAACCTGGGACCTCCGGAAGAAGGGCAATGCTCTTAACTGCTGAGCCATCTCTCCAGCCCCTCTTGCTCATTAAGATGGAGGCCTTGGGGACCTACAAAATATTCGGTGGGTGGAGGGCTTGCCATTCAAGCCTGCTGACCTGAGTTCTAGCCCACAAGGTAACAGAGGAAGCTGACTCCTAGGGGTTGTCTTCTGACCTCCAGGCACATGCCACGCACATGTGCACGCATACACATACCCTGTAAACACAATAATTTCTTGTAAAAAGAGAGGGACCTTAATTCAGGAACTTTTGAGTCACCCAGAAAATGTTCACCCACATTCCATATTCTTTACTTCATAAAATATGTGCGTTGTGTATTTTACGATGCTCTCCTTAAAAATAATTGCTGAGAGTTTTGATTCTTGCCATATCTGGAAAACACACTTCGATGGAAAGTCAGACCTCAAAATCCTGCTTAAAATAAACCCCCAGTGCCTGGAAAACAAGAAGTGAAACTCCCTGGGCTTTTTTTTTTTTGGTAGTTATAATTTTAAAAAATACAATAAATATATATGCATGCATGTATGCACATATACCGATGTGTATACATACATCTATAAACTGCATTTGTGGCATCAAAAAATACATGATATAGTTTTCTTTCTATTGATGTGATAAAACCAAAAGCAACTTGGAGAGAAATTTCTTTGGTTTATGCTTCCATATCACAGTCCATCACTGAGGGAAGTCAGGACAAAAACTCAAGCGGGAACCTGGGATAGGAACTGAAGCAGAGGCCATGAAGGGGTGCTGCTTATTGGCTTGCTCCCCTTGGCTTGCTCAACCTGTTTTCTTATAGAACCCAGGGATGAGCCCCACCACATCCCTCCATTTCCCATCTGCCCAGGGATGGCACTACCCTCAATGAGTTGGGCCCTCCCACATCTGTCATTAAGAAAATGCTCCAAGGCCAATCTGACAGAGATATCTCCTCAATTGAGGTTCCTCTTCCCACATAACTCTAGCTTGTGTCAAGTTGACAAAACCAAACCAAGACAAAACAAAACAAGAAACCCCCAAAACCCAGCTCAATATATAGGACTAAAACAAAACAAAAAACACAGTTTAAAGGCATATGGTGACAAGGGATGTCCCCCATCTACCGCTGGCAGCTTTCTGGGTCTTTTTAAGCAGTGTGTGTATGTTTGTGTGTGTGTGTGTGTCTGTGTCTGTCTGTGTGTCTGTCTATGTATGCTCATGTGTGTCTCTGTACACACCAACTTGCACTCTGCCTTTTTTAACCCAATGCTGTTTTTTGATGCAAACATGACTCTGTTTCATGATACACACATGGAAATGGGCCTTAGCTTTTTAGTGATGTAGTAGGATCCGATACACAATGTATTATAATTACATATCATACTGTCACTTTCTTCACTGGTTCTTTATTTTTACGTTTTGAGACAAGGTTTCTCTGTGTAACCCTGGCTGTCCTGGAATTTGCTCTGTAGACCAGGCTGGCCTTGAACTCACAGAGATCCACCTGCCTCTGCCTCCCGAGTGCTGGGATTAAAGGCGCACGCACCACTGACGCCCAGCTCTTCATTGTTGCTTAATCAATACATTCACATTGCTGCCAGTTATGTTACTATGAGGTGTCACAGTGACAGTTGTCACACACACATCCTGACTTTATGTACAAGGATCATGCATCCCAGAAGGAGAATGTGTACCGGGTCAAAGGATACACGCATTTTAAAATTTCACCAGTGTGGTTTGGTGGATCTTCAAAGGGGCTGGGCAGTTTTTAGCTCCACTAACCCTGTGTGAAAGTCTGGCATCATCCCCAATGCAGCCCCACAGGACACACTGTCAGAGCGCAGTTGTTGGCCTGGTGGTAGGTGGGAAACAGCATCATCCCATTACAGATTTAATTTTCACTCAAGACTCTGCTGTGTGTCGAAAGCTGTCATGTTTCTTGTCCTGTCACCTGGCTGCTCCCCCTTCAGCTTGTTTGCCCACCGTTCTCCCTCCTGATTTGTGACACCTCTTTGATGAAAAGAGGTCTGCAAAACCCCTCTTCACCATGAGCCATTTTTCCAAGTCAGACGACTCTCCCCACCGCAGTCCATTCTCCAGGGTTGAGCCCATCACATTGCTCCCTGGGAAGATATAAAGTGGCATCAGCAACCATGGCTCAGGCTGACCCCCACTGGTTTCTGAATCTTCATATTTGGGGCTGAGCTTCCTCTAGTCTCTGAGCCACACAGCCGCCGCCGCCGCCACAGGAAGTCATCTATGACACACAGGGAAGAACCTAAGAGCTGACCCCTCCTGGAAGCCATGAGCAGCCTACTGAACACCTGTAACCCCTACCCCACCTCGCACACACTTTCTGCCATTCCACAAACCCCTTTGCTGTTCATCCTTCCAGCGCTAGGTTCAAAGGCTCCCCTCAGCTCCCAATGCCCTCCTCTGCCACGGGTCTGGGAAACTTGCAAAGCTCCCGAGTTAAGGGGTGCCAGTTCTGCAAGACTGACCCACTTTCTGGGGCAGATCCTGTTGCCCTGCAGCTCCTGGAAACCCTGTGCAGCCCTGTCACTTACTCAGGGCGATTCTCTTTGTCTTCCACTCCCAGGGCAGGTTGGCACCCCTTCAAGACCCCACTCTACCCCCAGCAAGACGAGATGCTAGGAAATGCATGAAAAGAGGGAAGGAAGGGAAGCAGGGGTAGGTGAGGGAGAGGAACGAAGGTAACTCCCAGCTAACTCTCAGTGGACACAGGGATTGAGGGGCCCAGAAGCCCCTCTAAGACTCAAATTTGCCCAACTGTCCACAAGGCTGTCCTTTCCTGTAAATATCCATTAACACGTTGCAAAATGCAAATTTTAAGAAATGCAGCAGAAGAGTCCTTCCCAGGTACCCTGGCTTGCCCTGCTAGGGTCATTGAGCTTCTCCATCCCTCCTCCTAGGCTCCAGGGCATTGTAGGGGAGGCTAGTGGGTACAGATCGTGTCTGGATGTCCCAGGCCACAGGAGATACAGGATGCAGGCCCCAGATCATTTCCCCCTTCCCACCCTGTACCTACCTCCTCAAGGGGACAGTGCAACTGTGCTCTCCTTGCCGTCTCCATGATCTCCCAGTCACCTCTCTGCCTCTGTTCTTCCCCCAGTAGCTCTGGGGACTCTCCCAGCTTCACTATGCTCTATGGCTTCTCCTCCCTCTGAGGAGCAAGGTCAAGTCTCTTCCTGTACCCCACCCCCCACGCCGCTCCTTCAGCCTCACCCCTCGATGGGCTGTGCCTCCTATCCAGGCTTCTGCTGGCACCTCTCCAGAATGAACACAGAGGACAGAGCACAGCCCTTCTGTGTGCGGTGTGGGCACAGGCAGAAGCGGCCCCTGCATGCCTGCTGCATGCCTGAGACTGAAGGTCTAAGGACACTCTTGCTGAAGGCCATGCAGATCAAGACATAGCTCCAGAAAAAAAAGACCAGGCTTCTCGGGTCCTGGGGAAGTTTCCCCTCAGCATTGCATCACCAAGACCATCAAGGTGTGATTTTGAAGACAAATTTAACAATTTGGGTTTAACAAAGTGAACACGGGGAGTGAGTGAGTGAGTACAGGGACCACCATTTCCACCTTGGCCATCACTTGGGAGAGAAACAGATATGTTTTCCAGGGTTTTGTTTTGTTGTGACTGGCGGCGGGGGGCATTGTTGTCTTTTCTGCTATTACTGGGGATTGAACCTAGAACCTTAAGCATGCTAGCTAAGCACTCTACCAGTGAGCTACAGACCTAGCCTTACTCTGAGTTTTGAGGCCAAATGGACACAGTCATCAAAGAAGTTGTCTATCTCCCTTATGAACTAAAGCTCTGTGAGTGCGGAGTGCACTCTGCCCTGTTGGAAGCTGCCTGCAGCATCCAGAACACATCTCCACATGCACATGTCACAGGTGGGTATCACACACCCACCAGCAGGAATGCACACTATCCCAACAAATAGGTCTACACCAGTGTTCAGCTGTGCCTCACATCTTCCAGAAGGCTGGGTCATGTGGCATCCAGCAGCAGCCCATTAGCCCACAAGCTGAAGCATATCATATTGAATTCTATGGCCCGCAGAGCCTACGAGACCCCTGCTGCTCTGAAGCCTGCACTGATTTACTGGAATGCAATCACACAGCTTATTTCCTGCAATGGACGCATGACCACCCCCTCATCAGGAACACTCTTCCAAACCTCCACAAGGGAGACAGAAGTTCAAGGAGCTCGAACCTGGTCCCTGCTGCAGCTCCAAAGGGAGAGAGTGACAGGGGGATATCAAAGGGGTACCTTTGTCTGCCTGTCCCTGTCCTGTGTCCCCTTTGCCTCTGCCCCCACTACACTGATGCTGCTGTTGCAGAACCCATAGCCGGGCCAGCCAAACACTTGGCCGGCCGCTGAAGCCCATGCTGTGTTAAACTAGCTCTGCTAAGCCTCCTAGAAGCCACAGGTCTGGGCTTCTGTCTTCAGCTCACAACACACATCTATGGCATTTCGTCACACTGAAACAGGACACATACCCATACTGATATATATATATATATATATATATATATATATATATATATATCCACAGACACCTACTCGCATGCCAAAGTGTAGGCTACACCAACCCACTGTGATACATCCATCACAATAGTACTGCTATCCTTCCATGTTCAGATACCAAAGTCCAAGGATGCTCAAATCACTTATGTAAACTGGTGTAGTACATGTGTAGACTGTGTACCATCTCTTGCATGCTTTAAACCAGTTCCACTATTTACAGTGCCCAGTCACATACTGTTTAGGGAATAAAAAAATAAACAAATATATGTGGTCAAAATAGTTGCATTTCCTCCCAAATATGTTCAGTATTTGAGAGTTAAATCTATAAATGCAGAGCCAGAGAATTTGGAGTACCAATTTGATAACCAGTACTCATGTGCCTATGTTCTGTGAGTGTGTGCTCAAGTTCCCCCTCTCTCTCTTACACACACACACACACACACACACACACACACACACACACACACAATCCGTATACATGCTTCTATATGTGCTTTGAATTTTCAAGCAATAGGTCAAATTTTGTCATTAATTTCTAATTTTGTTGCCCTATCCATTAAGAGATATAGCCTTGGGGCTGGAGAAATGTTAGAGCATTTAAGAGTGGTTGCTACTATTCCAGAGGAACAGAGTTTTGTTTGGGTACCCACATCAGCTCACAACCTCTTGTAACTCCAGCTTCAAGTGATATGGCACCCTCTTCTGACCTGCAAAGGTACCTTGTACACACACACACACACACACACACACACACACACTGAAAATAATAAAAATACATCTCTAAAAAACATGTCCCTTCCTTTATTGAATTCCCCGAGCCAAGCATCACTTTAGGTGCTAAATATATAAAGCTGAAAAAATTAAATAAGCTGAGATTGACAACCTGACTTTAATGCTGCTAACCCAGTGAACCCCAGACCCTATGTGTGTGTCAATATTTAACATCTCCTGTTTTTCTTTTCTTGGGTTGGTTTCCTTTTTGTTTCTGTTAAACACGGACAGATGTAAACAAAAGCAACTTAACTGCTATATTCATTTGCTTTTCTTGAATTATCAGCATGCTTGTTTGCTTTGAGACAAGATTTCCTACAGCTCAACTCTCTGTGTAGCTGGGGACAACCCTGAACTTCTTGATCCTTCTGCCACTACTTCCCACGGGCCAGGATTACAGGTATGAGCTACCACTGTAAGCTTACACTCATTTGTTGACTTCTTGTATTTCTATTTCAACTTGTCATCTCGTTCTTTTGTCTGCTTTTCTGCTGGGATAACTGGTGGTCTAATTCTTCAACTCTTCAGGAAGAGCTGGATCTCTTTGCACATGCATTTTTGTTGTCCACAAAGGTGAGAGACAGCTCAAGGTAAGTGGTGTTTCTAAGCAGGACCGTGTAATCTATTGATGTGATGCCATTCAAGGTCCACAAAGAGGCTTCCACGTTCCCCGAGGATGCTGCCACTCAAGTGCAGTGAATACAAAGCAAAAGTCACCATGGTTCTATGGAGGCCAAAGACCAAGAGGGAATCTCCCTGAGACTTTTCGTCTTTGGTGTGTGTGTGTGTGTGTGTGTGTGTGTGTGTGTGTGAAAATTCAGATCCATGAAACTGTAGACAGAGGAACCAACTCACAATTTCTGTGTAGGGATGTATACTCCTGCTCTTGGCCAGTTAATGCCATTCCCTAATGTTACTCAGAGAAATGACAAATGCCAGAGTCAGGGAGGGAATCATACAAGGGAAGGAATCTGGATGTCACATTAGGTCAGACTGTAAGGGCAAGTTCAGAAACTAGGGTATGTCAGTAGGCTAAGACACCAGCTTGAAGGGGCTTCCAGGGTCCACATCCAGAACTGCTGGGTGATTTTGTCACAACAAAACTGAGAAATGAATTCTATCCCCTTAACAATAGGGATGCATCAGTTCCACACAGATAGTGGGGAGAGCCTCTGCTGTCGTCATGGAGACACATCAGATAAACGCACAGGTCTGCTTTAATTTTGTTATTGATGTTGTTTAACAAGGAGTAAGCAGTGCAGCTGATTGTATTTCTCCTAAATGGCATTGTCACAAAAGACCAGAAAAGACTATGGAAAGTTCCAGAGTAGAAGATGCTAAAGAGACGTGACAACTGAATGCAGTCCCTGACCCTAGATTGAGGCACTGGGGGGACAGTATAAAAGGACATAACTGGGTCAGCTGAGAAAACTAGAAAGCGAATGTGAGAGCTGGTGACAGCAGCAGGGTTAAACTGGTGAAGCTGGTACCCAGAGCTACAGTTGTGCAGAGGCTGCCTGAAGCTAGGAAGGTTAAGGAGCCACATTATGCAGCATACCTTCAAGGAATTGTGTGTGTGTGCACTCATGCATGTGTGTGTGTGTGATTGTGTGGTATGTGAGAGAGACAGAGAAAAGGAGGGACAGAAAGAGAGACTACCGTGATAAAGCAAATAGGGTTAAACGTTCATGGCCTTTGGAATGAAAGGCACAGGAGTGTTCCTTGTACTGTTGATTTAAACAACTTAGCTCAAAGGGTGAAACTATTATCAAAGCAAAAGTTTAAAGAAAAAAATCAGAATCCAAGGCCTGAAATTTTAAACTATGTGCAAGTATAATCATTAAAAAAAAAAAAATAAAGTGGGGCTGGAGAGATGGCACAGTGGTTAAGAACACTAGGTGGCCTTCAGAGGTCCTGAGTTCAATTCCCAGCAACCACATGATGGCTCACGACCATCTGTAATGAGATCTGGTGTCCTCTTCTGGCCTGTAAGGATATATGCAGACAGAAAACTACATGCATAATAAATAAATCTTTAAAAAATAAATAAGGTAACAGTATTGTAAAGAATAGTGTCCACAATCTACTGCCAAGGGGAAAAGCAAACCTGTTGGTTGGATACTAACAACAATCTTGCAAACGTCAATTACTTAGGAGGAAGTGAGGCAGGGGGATCTTGAATGTGGTACTAGCCTGGTCAACTTTCAACTGTTTTTTGGTTGTTTCGTTTTGTTTTGTTTAAGACAGGGTACAGTCACGTTAACCCTAGCTGACCTGGACTACACAATGTACACTATGTAGACCACCAGGCTGGCCTCAAACTGGCAGAGATCCTTTTGTCTCTACCTCTCAAGTGCTGGGATTACAGGCACGCCCAAACATTCTCTGCAAAACAAACAAGAAAACAACAACAAAATGGAGCGTGGGGTTGGGGGTCGCAGAAGAGACTGCTCAGTGGTTAAGAGCAGGAACGACTTTTGCAGCACCCATATCGGGCAGCTTACAACAGCCCAGGAGGCCTGGTGCCATTTCTGAACTCTGAGAGTATCTTTGCTCAATGCACAAAACATATACAGACATACAATATGCAGACATACACACATATAAACACACAGACACATGTATGTATACATACATATACATACACATACACATAATTTAAAATTTAATACAAAACTCAAACTATTGGCTAGGGGCTAGAAAGATAGATGGCTCAGCAGTTAAGAGAACTGATTGCTCTTGCAGAGGACCTGGGTTTGATTTCCAGCACCTACATGGCAACTCACCACCATGTGTAACTCCAGTTCTAGGGGACCTAGACTTATGCAGGCACCAGGCACATATGTGGTACACATACACATACATGCAGACACTTACCCACACTCATATTTTATTTTTTTTTAAATAAAAATAAAAGGCACCTTCTAAAAATTGATTAGTATGTAGTATGATTCTATTTTTGTCTTTACAATGTCCGTGCTAAGTGTAGTGGCTCACACCTGTAATTCTAGCACTTGGAGGTAGGGCAGAGGAGTCTCGCGTCTGGGGTCAGCCTTGGCTGCATACATAGTGATACTTTACCTCAAATGATAAAATAGAAATTAGGTTGCTTGGGCAAGGGCAAAGTCTATCTTGACAGCTATAAACAATAGATATGTCTACATTGAGAGGGATTTTTAGGTAGTGGACCCTTTCAACATTACCTTTCCTGTTTAGTCATTATTTTTTAAGTTTTAAATTTATTTAACTTTATGTGCATTGGTGTGAAGGTATCAGATCCCCTGGAACTGGAGATACAGACAGTTATGAGCTGCCATGTGGGTTCTGAGAATTAAACGCGTGTTCTCTCGAAGAGCAGCCAGCACTCTTAACCACTGAGCCATCTCTCCAGCCCATTAATTTATTTTTTAAATTTTAATTAATTAATTAATTTATTAATTAAGGTTTTTCAAGACAGGTTTTCTCTGTGTAGCCCTGGCTTTGAACTCAGAGATCTGCCTGCTTCTGCCTCTTGAGTGTTGGGATTAAAAGGTATGTGCCACTACCACCTGGCTTGGTTTTGTTTTTAAAGTTGGGTTTAGGAAAATATATGAGACTCCAACATCTTGGGTTATGAGTCTACTGGATCCATAACTTACTTGCCTTGAATTTCTTTAGTGTAGGTGGTGAAATGATGGCAACACTATGATATTTGCCCTACAGCTTGGGATAAACGGCGTCTGTCGGAGCACCCTGGAAACAGACTGACTTTGCATTTATTTTTAAGTTTTTTCCTTGTAATTTCCAGTTGTTTGTATGCAAAGCTCTTTGAATTCTCCTTTGAATTGGCTGTGACAACTGACTGGTTTCCTCATTAATTAGTGAATTAAAAAAAATGTTAAACATATGTTCATCTTATATTTGTGTGTAAGTCTTGGTTGTCAAAAAATATGCTTTCACACGATTTGTTCCTTTTTGTCGTTTAGTGTAAAAAGCTGTAAACATTTTTTGAGGAATGTTTCTGAGACTGAGCTCTTCTCCCTCCAGTGTGGCATCCCCCGGCCCACACCTTAGTGTTTGGATGGACATCCCAAGTGTAACTCTGCAGGAAACCCATCCTAGTTCTTAGGCTCAGTGCCAACTCCAACACAAAGAACAGACCATCACCCTCAGAGAAGCAGGTAGTGTCTGACTGGGCCTTCCGAAGGACTCTTTTGTCTTCTGAATTTTTCAAAGACATTCAGAAATAAATGCCAACCAGGAGTCATGAAGACTGCAGTCAATTC
This sequence comes from Cricetulus griseus, assembly GCF_003668045.3. Lineage (NCBI taxonomy): Eukaryota > Metazoa > Chordata > Mammalia > Rodentia > Cricetidae > Cricetulus > Cricetulus griseus. The sequence continues at coordinate 147,612,913 of NC_048599.1, read as the reverse complement.
TAAACACGCATGTGGAAACACATAGCCGTCTTCACATGAATTCACTCAACAGTGTAGCTGTAGCAGGTAATAAGATAATCGGACCTTGGTGAGCTTGGACACAGGTGATCCACCCTGGCCAGGGACTGGTAATGACTCAGTCCAGATGGTGTGCAAGCAACCCTCCCTGGGCTGTCTGGACTTGAGGTATCCAGTATACCATCAACAACACCCGTTTTCCCTCCTGACAGCCACTGGTGGCTGCTTAGAAAAGCAGCATCTAGCTTGTATTTTTATTTTGTATCCAGCCACTTTCCTAAGCAAAGACCATTTTTATGATGGGAAATTCTAAGACAGTCTCACTTTGTTTTGTTTTCTTGCCTGTCTGCCCCCAATAAGTATAATGAACTTTTCCCCTGCCCTTTAGCTCAGCATGGTAGTTTACCTCACCTACCTTGTATTTCCTACCCATTCGTTTTGTTTGTTTGTTTGTTTTCGAAACACGGTTTCTCTGTGTAGCTTTGGAGCCTATCCTGGCACTCAATCTGGAGACCAGGCTGGCCTTGAACTCACAGAGATCTGCCTGCTTCTGCCTCCCGAGTGCTGGGATTAAAGGCGTGCACCACCAACGCCCGGCCTTCCTACCCATTCGTAGGATGGCCATCTGCCATGGTACTGCACAGTATTGCCCACTGGCTTTGAGACTTTTTTTTTCAGTGCTAGGAAATAACCCAGGATGTCATACTTGCAAGGCAAGCACTCTACCACTGAGCCCTGGGTATTTTTTAAATTGGGTTTTCATCATAAACACAAAAAGAGAAAACATGTTAAGAGAGAAAATATAGATAAGCCAAGAGAGAAATGAATGCCACACTCAGTATCACTAGGTCAACATTTTATCAATGCCTTGGCATGTATCTCTTTAATGATCCTAAGAATGTATGATTTTAAGGTTTTATTGGGAAATTGTTTGAAATTTTTATTTTTAGCCAGGTATGTGTGGTGGTGCACACCTTTAATCCCAGCACTTATGAGGCAGGTGGATCTCTGTGAGTCTGAGGCCAGCCTGGTCTTCAGAGTGAGTTCCAGGACAGCCAGAGCTACACAGAGAACCCTGTCTTGAAAACCAAAACATGCTGGGCGGTGGTGGCGCACGCCTTTAATCCCGGCACTGGGGAGGCAGAAGCAGGCGGATCTCTGTGAATTTCTAGGCCAGCCTGGTCTACAACACAGATACCAGGACTGTTTAACAGAGAAACCCCATCTTGAAAAATCAAACCAAAAAAGAAAACCCAAACACATTTTTGGGTGTGTGTGTGTACGGGTACCTGCAGAATCTGGAAGAAGGTACTGGATCCTTTGGAGCTGGAGTTACAGATGTCTATGAGCTGCCTGATGTGGGTGCTGGGAACCAAATTAGGGTCCTCTAGAAGATCCAGACATGCACTTAGCCACAGAGTTGTCCCTCCAGCCCTGGAAAATCTTATTAATACTCCTATGGCATTCATAGAGACTTGTTTGTGTTGCAGCAATTGCAATCTTCCCAGAAGACTTCTCTACAGACACTGCTGTCCTCGTTCACACTGAGGAAACTAAGAAGGGAAGGACTGTCCCAGATGCTTATGTTGCCAATAAATAGCCATTAAGCCTCAAAGCCCACTCACATGTCCAAACTCAAGCTCTTATCTAACCAATACCATCTCCCAATCCAGGTGTTTTTGTGAACATGGTTTAAAAGCTAAAACAGAATCCTCCTGAACAAATAATTTTGTTATCAGCGTTTACACCTAATACATTATTTACATCCCTCAATGTCATTTATTATTCTTCTACAAATTTAATGGCAGTATAGCATTTCATTATATGGGTATGTTTTATTTATTTTTAAATGGCTCCATATCAAAATGAAAAATAAAACTGGCTGTAAAATATTCAAACAACACAAAGGAATATGAAGTAGAACATTCAAGTCTCCCCTCCCCCCTCCCCAGAGCAAACTGCCACTAAGTGGGATGTTTGCCTGTGGTGGAATTTATTAGCTTTTCTTTAGAATGAGGGCACACTGATTGACTGCTTGCTTTTCACTCGGGATGGATCATGAACATCATTCTAAATCTGTACATCTCCATTAAAGCCCAAGAATCAAGAATTCACATTTAAAAGAAATCAAGTTTAGCACTTGGCTTGAATAAATGGTAGGAGAGGTTGGACCGTTTGTGGGAAAGGGGATTGGAAAATGAGGAACAAGTTTTAGAGGCACCAGGGTCAAGAATTCTATTTCAGACATATCAAGTTTGATGCCTGTGAAATCCTCAAGTGGCAATAAAAAAGTGAGCACACAGCCTCAGTGAAAGGGAAGTACGGAAGGCCATGAATTGGATATAAAAACGTCATCCCAAGTGTCATCTGCCATGGTTCCTGATTCAGTCACTCATTACCTGGCAGATGGCAAGCCTTCAGCTGCCTCGGTGTCCTTGGCTACACATGTATGTACACAATCACGGGCACCTTCTCCAACAGTGGCACTGCCGTTCAGTCTTCTCATTGAGGCAGCATCTAGAAACCTCTGAGTGAGTGAAGGGCTATGGGAAGAGGGGAGCAGCTTACTTCCCTCACCCGTTTTTCAGGCCTGTGTGATGTCCCCAGTCTAGAATTCATGGGGATGGCTCAATTCCTCTAGAGAATGAAGTCCAGTCCCTGCCAAGAGACAGGGTGCAGTACTCTCAGTGCTGCTCTGACAGCACAGCGTGTATGAAAGTCTGCGCTCCGAGCTCCCACCTGGGAAGGGTTAGGGGCAAACAGCCCTTCCTCAGCAGCTTCCAGACAGTTAACTAATCCTCTTATCGCCTTGAACCCCCTGCAACTTTAATCTTTTCAGTACAATGATGTTCGGGAAGGAAACAAATCATATGTGGTCAAGGAGTCCTCACTCGATTTCAAGACTTATTTCTCTCTCTCTCTCTCTCTCTCTCTCTCTCTCTCTCTCTCTCTCTCTCTCTCTCTTGGTTTTTCGAGACAGGGTTTCTCTGTGGCTTTAGAGGCTTTTCCTGGAACTAGCTCTTGTAGACCAGGATGGTCTCGAACTCACAGAGATCCGCCTGCCTCTGCCTCCCGAGTGCTGGGATTAAAGGTATGCGCCACCAACGCCCGGCCTCTCTCTTTTTTTTAAAAAAAAAAATTTATTTACTATGTGTACAGTGCTCTGCCTGCATGCATGCTTGCATGCCAGAAGAGGGCACCAGATCTCATTATAGATCGTTGTGAGCCACCATGTGGTTGCTGGGAATTGAACTCAGGACTTCTCAAAGAGCAGTCAGTCCTCTGAGCAATCGCCAGCCCTCAAGAGTCGTTTCTTTAATAATAATAATAATAATAATAATAATAATAATAATAATAATAATAATCCTGGTGGATCCTGGTGGTGCATCTATTTATTTGGTTTTTATATCATTTCTCACTGTAGCCTGGGCAGGCATTTTCTCTATATCTCAGTGTAGCCAACTTTAAAGCCGGTATATTCTTACTAGAGTGAAAGCTTGATGTGTCCCTGCTTATTCAAAGTTATTGAAACCCTCCAACTGCTTTTTTTCTTAGGGGGTTGGGGTGTTTTTCTGAGTCTGCACTGGGCTTATTGTGTGTACCCCTATAGAAGTGAATGGCCCATGTGTTCAACCCAGGGTTATTACACATTTAAAGATGGGATCCCAAATGCTGACAGATGCTGGGCAAACACCCAAGGATGCAAGGAACTTGTTCATCAGGTATGGCTGAAACAGTTTCAGGAAAGTGCATTTCCAGTTTGGGAGGGTCTGACTCTGAGTTACCTTCCCAAGCACTGGACACTTGGGGACAGCCAGTCTTCACTCACTGGTGACCTTGGGCAGAGCTCTTGCTCTCCCTGCTGTCTTCTCTCTTCAGATTGCAGTGGATTGGCAGGGTTTGACCTGGAGCCTCTGCAGCAGGAAGTGCAGCAGCTATTTGCACCCCCAGGAATCAATAGCACCCAAGCATATGGGGGTCGGGAGGGCCTTTAGGAGGTCAGTTGCTCCACTCCCCAGCACAGGCTTTCAGTAGAGAGGAGGGGTGATCCCAGGTCTCCCAATTAGGGGTCATGGCTGGAACACAACAGTATCAGCACAAGGTTCACAGTTAACAAGTAGGAAACAACCCACAACACAGCCAAACACAGGCGAATCAAGCTTAAAATAGCTAAATAAATTTTTAATATTTCTAATTGCAAATGTACAGAAATTGCACAGCCACACAGAGTTTTTGAACACCAACAAGTTCTCTGTACATTATTACATGGTTCAAAGTCCTGGCTGAAGGGAGATGCTCCAGCCGACTTCTGACGTTTGCATTTTTCCTTTTCACATACTTACAAAAGGGGGGCTGGACACAGTGGGGGACAAGGGCAGCCTTGTGGCTGAGTATATAGAAAAGAGGGGCTGGTTCCCTGGACAGTCTGGCTCCCAGACATATGGGTATGAGAGAGTGGTGTCCCTCGGACAGGTGCTGGGGTACATGGGGAGCTCTGGCCCTGGTCCCCACCCCCACTCCTGGGCAGTCAGAAGTCTCCGGTCCAAGGAAGTTTGGCAGTTTCCTTAATCCTGAACATACAAGTTGAACAAAAAGGTCAGTTGTCTGTGTTGGTGGGGAAGGGGCAGCTCTCTCCAGCAGAGCCTGGGTGTCAGTGGCCAGGGTCTTCCCAGAGCAGAGACCATTCTTCCCTTGGGGCCTCTGGCGATTCCAGCCCTTGCTGTAGGTAGAGCTCAGCCCCAAGGCTGTGGGCAGGAGAATGCTTTACTGGCCCAACTGGGGCATGTGCCCCCATCAACCTCCCATCCCTGACAGCAAACTATAAAGCCAACAAATCAATGCCCCAGGCAGGAGAAAGACAGACACCTAGACTGCAAAGCCCAGCACCGTTCTCTAGGCTACAGTATCAACCGTGAGAGCAGAGGTCCCGGCCAGCCCTCGCAGCACCACGACTAAAGGACTATGTACATCCCTTGGGTGAGAGATCCATTACAGTCAAACACCAAGAACATTTACAAAAATCGGCAGACTTGCAATTAAGATAAAAATCTGTGGAGAGTCTGTACACTTTTACAGTTTTTGCACTAGGTAAATAAGGCTCTCGGCCTGAGAGCTAACAACCCCACCAGAGGGGCCATTGTATCTGGCCCTGCGCCCTGCAGTCCAGGCCTGGGGACCTCCCCATATTGCTAGGAGGCGCTCAGACAGAGGTCACTTTACGAGGCATGGGCAAGAGTATGGGTAAGGAGGAAAGCAGGGCTCCCTGGACAGTGGAAGGGCAAGACCCAGGCCAGGCCAGGCCCTGCCCAAGAGGCCACCCTGGCTGAAATGCAGGGGTGTGGACAGAAATGGGGCAGGAAGGGGCAGTGGCAGGACCTCAGCCCTGCCTCCTTCCTTCCTGAGGTCTCTGAGCCTTGAGCCAGGCCCTTTCTCCTAGCATTTGTCTGCAGCCTAATTGGGTTGTAGGTTACATCTATCCTTGCCTGTCCATAGACTGCGATAGGGTGCAGCATGGCTGAGCCACACCTCCAGGACTTCCACCCTTCCTAATGAGGACTCTAGGAGTTTAAGTGCAGCTTGCCTGCCCCATATTCTGCTGTCTGGGCAAAGGCCCTAGCTCCTGCCCTAAGTGACTCAGAACCAGGGCTTAGAATCTAGGGTATGGGAACAGGTGGGGATCCAAGAAAACCCAAGCCCCTGCCCATCTCTGTCCCACAAAGTGGGGAGGGGCAGATATGCTACAGAACAGCCTAGAGCTGAGGAAAACCAGCCCCAGCTGTGGGATGTGCCCCTCCCTGCCTGCAGTGCCTGGGTCCTTGGCTGGGGTGAGGAGAGGCGACTGCACACACAGGGCCTGGTGCAGGCTGCTGCTGTCTTGGAGAGGGAGCAAGTCTAACATCCTCCAGGGCCGCTATTTCCCTTGCAGTGCGCACGCTCAACTTAAAAGGCCCCTGTGTTCCAGCAAGCGAGCAAGCGGGCTTTAGTTTCTAATGCATACTGTGAAAGGAAAAGAAATCACAGTTATCCACCTTCTCAGGGCCTGCAGGCATTAGAGTTCTTTCTAAACCATCAGAGGAAAGAGATCACCATAGCAGGTGAGCATCAGCGGGCCACTCCCCACAGGGCCACTGTGCTGGCATGCACTGGGACCCTGGAGAAGGCATGGTGCAACCTGGCCACCTCTGCCCAGCTCTTTGGCTTCTGGGAATCCAAGAGCATGAGCTAGGCCCACACATGAAGTGTGGGAAGCTGTGGACCCTCCCCCCACAGGCATGAGGGGCCCGCAGAGAAAGTGCACTGCTCACTGTGTGTTTGGCAATGTAACTAAGGAAGGGAAGGAGGTGGAGGATGGTGAGCCTGGGACGGGCATGGGAGGAGCAAGATGACGCTTCAGTTCTGCGTGGCCAGGAAGGGTCCCTGATGGACTGCATGCAATGGCAGGGGCTCAGGGCAGAGATGAGCAGGGGCCACAGAATCCCTACTGTGTTGACCAGCCAACCACTCCATCAGGTCCCAGGAGGTAAAGAGAACCTCCACAAGTGGCCCTTAGATCTTACTTGAGCCCTTTCCAGGTAGCTCCCTCCCTAGCAATGGGTAAGGGGTACATGCACTTGGCTGGTCAAGAAGGAAAAGGTGACACATACCAAATTCAACCACCAACAGACACATTTGGCAGGCCTCCCTCCAGGCTGTCCCCCGCTCCCCAGCGTGCAGTCTCTGCTGCCTCTACCCAAACCCGCTGTTCAGCTGGGCGAAGAGAAGGGGGCACTGTGCCCTCCGGCTCACACTCCATCAGTCTTGTGCTCCCTCCACTGCAGGCGAGTCTGCAACTGTGGGGAGCCTCCTGACTGAGACCAAGACCCTGCCCGGGGCCACCACAGTCCCCCTCTCCTTAGGCAGGTTAACAATTGCTGCTGTTTCTGAACTCGCCGTTCTCAGTAATCTGCAATTTGGTGGGGTTGGTGGGGGAGACGCCGTTACGGGCTTGCATGCTGTACCTCTCTTTCAGCTGCGTGAGGGCACTCATGAGGCGGGCGTTGGCAGCATCCAGTGAGGCGATGCGCTTTTCCTGTGGGCAAGGAGGGCATTAGTAAGGCATGGGATGGGCTGTAGACTGTAGAGGGCAGCTAGGTAAGGAAAACAGGGAAACTTAGTTGGAAGTCAGGTGTGGGGAAGGTTCTGCACCATCACAGACTGAGACTTTGTCATCTGCCTCTTAAGAGTTAAAGCAGAACTACCGGCTCAAAGGCAGGAGCCCTTGCTTTCTTCCATACATAACACCATCGAGCTCCTCATTCCTAGGCTGTGTACTTTACAGTCTAACTAATTCTTGGGGCATTGGGAAGAAAGGGACACAGCCTTGAGTGAAAGGACTTGGGGGCCTGGGGCCCTCTACCTAGCTTGCTTCTCCCTCCCCCAACTCCCAGTAAGTTCCACTGGTCAGCTTCCTCAGAACAGAGACTGTGGTTCCTGGTCCTTGGCTTTTGCAATTAGGTATAACCAAGGACGATAGAGAAGCCAGTCACCTCCCCATCCCCCCAAGCTCTCTAACACTGTGGCCAGAGCCCAACCTGGGCATCAATGATCTTCTGTTTGGAGTCTACAGCTGCTTGCATCTCAGCGTGGTCCTTCTTCAGTTCCTCTTCCACAGACATCAACCTGTGACCAGAGACAGGGGTAGTCAGGTGCGCCAGAAGGACGAAATGCGTGGTGGCCCCTCAACTGTTCCCATCACTGACATGGCTGAGCTGCTCTGTCTTGACATCAACTCCCCACATCCAGCTCTGCTACCTGTCCCAGTGCACTTCCAGGGCACAAGGAATGCCATGTCACAGGATCTGTAGCAGGGAATACAATGAAGACCCTGGAAGGCTCTAGACTCTCTTCCATCATATTTACTGAGATAGTGTGGGCCTTGTGAAGGCACAGGGTAAGGGAAGCTTCCCAAGGTAAGGGAAGCTCCACCATTTCCCTTTAGGGACTCAGACCACCAGGAACACCACACCAGGCCTATAACTGCACAGCTGTATAGCTGTCGTCGTCGTCGTGGGGCAACTCATATCCAGGGATGCTGGCAGTCCCCTGGGATCAGGGTGATGAGGGAATTCAGCAGGGTTGAGGTGGAGGATCTATAGGACAGAGATGCACCCTACTAATTCCACCCTGCAAGCAGGTAAGCAAACAGTAGGCAGAGCAGGGTTGTGAAAGAGCCACAACCCTGGGAACAGCTCCTACCAGATAGATTCTGGGAAACAGGCACTACTTGGGGCACCATGAAGAATTCTGGGAAGGTATCTGTGTACATGATACAGCCAAATGAGGCCAAGTCTGAAGGTCTTCAGGTTTCACACTAGCAAAGCTCCAAAACGAACCTGAAAGGATACACCTGATTCCTGGCAGTATCACTCTATTTCAGAACAAATCCTACACAAGTAATTACAGGCACACAACCTCTACCACCAATCTGTAAAATTCACAAGGCAGGGCATCCCACCAAATCTAGGGAGGACACAGAGCTGTAAGGAAATGAAACCTATAACTAGGAGGAAAATCAGAGAGCAGAAAGACTCGGGATGTCAGATGACAGGCTAGTCAGTAATGCCATTAAAACAGTCATGATGTAGACATTCCACATGCCTAGAGGAGAGATTTAAACTACAACAAAGTGAGAGCTGAAAACTACATACTCCAAGTGGAAAGGGCTGATGACAGGTGCAAGGGAAGCACTGGTTCGCCACAGAGGCCACACAGAAATCGTCTCAAGCAGGGCCTATGGCCCCTGGCCTGAACTTCCAGCTACCTGGGAGACAGAGGCAGGAGGAGCCTAGCAAGTTCAAGACCTGCCTGGGCTGTAGAGCAAGTTCAAGGAGAGCCCAGAAAATTGACTGAGAGCTTGTCTCAAGGAAAAAGATTGGGGTATAACTCAGTGGCAGAGAACTGTCTAGCCTGAACAAGGCTCTGGGTTCAGTCCCCACCCAGTATATAAAAATGCATATAAAACAAAATGCAGGAAACATGGAAAAAGAAAACTGTGGGGGCCATACAGATGGCTCAGTGGATAGGAACACTTGTCACTCTTGCAGAGGACCTGAATTCAGTTCCCAGCCCCCACATGGCAGCTCACAAGCACCTTAACTCCAGTTCAGGAGACTTGACACCTTCATCTGACTTCCTTGGGTACCAGACATAGAAAGCATGGAGGCAAACCTGTACATACAAAATAAAATTAAAAAACAAGGGAGGTGGGCTAGAGATTTAGTGAGGGGCAGGAGGTTGGGGATTTATCTCAGCGGTAGAGAGCTTGCCTAGCAAGCACAAGACCCTGGATTTGGTTTTTCAGTTCTTGGGGGTAAGGGGGAAGGAGACAAAGAAAATCATGAAGTATAATGAAATGGAAGACAACATAGAGCAAAACACTATACCTGTGAGGGCAGGTGGCAGCAGTCACAGAGAAAGAAATAGGAAGCAGGACCATATACTTACATATCTAAGAATAGCAACCCCAAGAAACACAAAGAAAACCATACAAGGCATGCTATAGTCAGATGCAAAATCAAATTGTTGACAACATTTAATGAAAAAAATATTGGGTCAGGTGGTTGAAGGGTAAAAGCACCGCATACAAGCTTAATGACTGAGCTAAATCTCCAGACCCCACAGTGAATTGTCCTCTGATCCCCACATGACACACAGACACACACTTACATACCCATCCATTTACACCCACACCATACATACCTACATATATATCCCCCATACACACACCTACACACCTACACACACACACACACACACACACACACACACACACACACACACACGCCCACAAATACCCACACCCTCCCACATACACACAGTGGTACAAATGTCACACACACACACACACACACACACACACACACACACACACACACACACACACATGCCCATCCCCAAATGTAAATATATGCTTTAAATTTTTGGTGTTAAGGATCCACCCTAGGACCTGTGCATGCCAGGCAAGAAATCCAACCATGAGCATAGTTCTAGCCCAAGAGAGGTACCTTTAAAACAGCTAGAGAAAAAGTACTCTGTGTAGGGAAACAAAGATAGGGCAATGTTCCTGCCATTGCAGCCAGGGGCAGGGTTACATCAAGCCATTGCCTCCCTCTGTAAACCTTCACGTCACAGCAGCTGCAACAGAGCAGCAATATCATGTGGGCTTTGAAGCCTGGCAGACTTAGTATCTGCCCTTTGAGGAAAACTTGTCAATGAATACCCAAAGCATCAGGGAGATACAGCATGGAAGCCAACAGGAGAGGTGCTATGGAATAAAAGATACAGTCCAAGAAAAGCAAGAAGAAAGAAAGAGATGCTAATGTTACAAACAGAAACCAGCTAGAGGTAACAGGCTTAAAAATAATTACATTAAAATTAAATGGTTTAAACACTCTAAAAGGCAGAAATCGTTAGATAATAAACAGATCCAACAATAAGGAACCTATAAAACAAACTTTATGCACAAAGATTGGTGTTACAGTCTGGAAGTTTGTGTCCACACCCAAAAGTGTACACAGAAAATTAACCCCCACAATGTCACCAGCTGTCCTCTGGGAAGGGATTGGGTCATGAGGTATTTTTGCCCTCATGAATAGGGTTAGTGCTCTGGAAGGAGCTTGCCTCTTCAGGACATAGCATCAAGGTTTTCATCTATAAAGGAAAGCTATACTAAATCTGCAGACACCTAGATCTTGGACACAGCAACTTTTACAACTGTGAGCAGTATATTCCTCTTGTGTATAACACCCAGTGGAGGTATTTTGTTATAGAAGTGCAAATGGACTGAAAAATGGTTTGAAAATACTTAGGACAGAAAATGATACACCATGCTAACACCAGTCAAAGAAAGTTACAGTGGCTACAATAGAAACAGGATGGAAAAAGATTATAAGTAGAAAGGTTAGTCTGGCTGGGTGGTGGTTACACATGACTTTAATCCCAGCACTTGGGAGGCAGAGGCAGGTGATCTCTTAATTCAAGGCCAGCCTAGTCTACTGAACTAGTGTTAGGACAGCCAAGGGCTACACAAAGAAATCCTGTCTCAAAAACACAAGCAAACAACAAAAGTCAGATTGTGAATCCCAGCACTCGGGAGGCAGAGGCAGGCAAATCTCTGTGAGTTCGAGGCCAGCCTGGTTTACAGAGAAACCCTGTCTCGAAAAACCAAAAAAAAAAAAAAAAAGTCATATTGTTAGTACAACATAACAATCCTAAAAGAACACCACCCAAGACTAAAAGTGTCAATAAAGCAAATAACAACAGAAATAAACAGAAGAATCATGATCAGATAGCCCAACATCGATTTCTTAGAAACTGATAGACTACAAGCAAGTGGGCAAAAAAGAGCAGCAAGGTCATATTAGAGCCAACTGTTCTCATGATGTTTCCACTCACAGACCCAGGGAAGGAAAAATGGCTGGGTACCAGGGAAGCCAAGAGTAGAGATGGGAAGTAGTTAGCGGGTGTCCAGCCACCTGGGTTCTGCTCTGTTTACCATGTTTAATGGGCAGAATCGCAGCACAGAAAACAAAAACTAGGAGAGCAGAACAGGTGATCCGGGAAGGGTTGATGCTATGGGCAAAGCAGAAGACCGAGGGGGCGTTCCCTGCCTCCTTCACACCTTGCACAGTCCAAATCTCAGCAAATGATCAGGCTGTAAGCCCACACTCCTTACACCTTGTATTACTGGGAGGCAGGAAGGATGTTCTAGGACCAGGATGCAGAGGGTGGCCCAGGTGCTGACTGCCTGTGTGCAGACACCAAGGATGGCACACCACTCTGTCTCTGAGCAGAGATGGAAGGAAGAGAGCTAGCTACAAGAACCAATTGACCTCAAAAAAGTCTTCAGACAAGCCCGGTACTAGAGACCCAACAGACCCCAAGCTGGCATAGCCAGCCCTCTCTTCCCCACTCAAACTGTTCCCTACTCACAGGGGCACCCTCACACACGCAGATGTGCTGTCCTTCTTCCTTACTTCAATAGCTTCCTAAGTGTCTTGCTTAGCATCTAAAATGCCTCCTAGAGCTTGGCAGGATGACCCAGCTTCTTACAGGTGTCCTAGACCCTCAACCTCACCCCTGCTCTGCGCTCACTCCTGTCTCTCAGAGGCCTCTGCGGACCAGGGGGAGACACCTCACCTGCTGATGATGCCTTTCATCTGGATGTCCTTGTCCTCCTGCTGCCTCCGCAGTCGCTCCTCACCTTCTTCCAGCCTTGCCTGGTACTCCAGAACCAGCTTCTGCGTCGTCTCCTCCTGGCACTTGAACAGGGTCTCGTATTCCTCCAGCTTCTTGGTGGAGATCCTCAGTTTGTCTTGCAGCACTGCCAGGTCCTGCCAGAAGGGCAGCAAGCCATGGGCCAGCACCCAGGACAGAGAGCATGGCCTCATTAGCTTGCACAGGGTACATGGTAGGAACAAGTCCAATAGGGAAGAGCCAGCCCAGTGACTGTGATGAGACTCAAGCCTGTAGCTGACCAAAGTCTGTTCCCTCCTCTCTCTTCCAGTCTAACCTGCGCAGTCAGGAGAAGGTGAAGATTCAACCCAAGTGAAGGTTTAACTTGGAACTTTCTTTTTTAAACTTCTTTTTAATGTACGAGTGTTTGCCTGTATGTAGACATAAGCATCACTTGTCTGCCTGAGGAGTTTAGAAGGGGGTGTCAGATCCCCTGGAACTGGAGTTCCAGATGGTTCTTAGCCACCTATAGGTGCTGGGAACTGAATCGGAGTCCTCTGTAAGAATAAGTACTTCTAACTGCTGAGCCATCTCTCCAGTCCTGTATCCTTTTTATAGGAAGCCCTGAGACATACAAAGGATACTTGATAGTGCCCTGAGAGGTAGGTGGCAACATAGGAGGGATAGTGATGCTCAGACAAGTCCCAACTGGCCATCAAGATGAGATCCCAACCTCCCAACCTCTACCTGACAAGACCACCACAGGAACAGGATGGCAGTGCAGGCAGGAGATAATAAGGAGGAAAGGGAAGGCAAAACAATGTATACTGGACTCTCCAGATGTGATTCAGCCTCTGGGGAGAAGGGAGGAAGCAGGGAGCTTGCAGGGAGGCTAGGCCTCCTTGCTCTCCTAACCATGCCTCTGGGAGCACCATGTCCCATATCCCCAGCTTCCTTTCACATACTGGGGGAAGCAAGCGGAAGCAGTGAACCGGGGAGGGTGGGTGGCAGGTAGCAAATGTAGCATGGAGATGGACTCCCTTCAAGTGGGGGGGATGGACACAGAGAACACTGTCACCCTCAACAAGGGGCTCCTGAACAGGAGGCTGCAACAGGTTGTCCTAGGATTCCAGGGCCAAGGGTACTCGATAGCAAGAGAATAGCAAGGGAAGGATCTGGCTGTGTCTTACTCTGGCTCCTCTGTCTACCTGGAGTTTGATACCCAGGGAAAGGTAAGGCCCACCCATGGATCCAGGGCGGCTGTCATGACTCCTAAAGACTTGGGAAGGTAGTTAAAGCACACTATATCTAGCTCCAGAAATGCTAGATACATGGTGGGGTGAGATCTGAAACTTGTAGAACTTACATTTCCCCTGGGTGAAAAGGCACATTCCACTGGCAATGTCGCCTTATCCCGTATCTTGGTATCTGCTATTCCTCCCTAAGCCCTAGGCAGGCCTAAACACAGGGGAAAGAGCCCATCTTGGTGGCTCTCCTAGCAGTCATGGACCCCTGCCTTGGCTCCTCATTCCCAAGACTCCTCAAGAGCCTCAGCCCCTTAAGTGCCCAGGAGCAAGGGGCCTCTCCAGGTAACACATGTGCAGCCTGTAACGGAAACCTTAGGCCCAAGCTAAATTTTTGCTGCTTTCCTCCCACTTCTATGACTCAGTCTCCACAGGGGCAGGGGTAAGCGAGGACTGGCCATGATAAGAGCAAGCAGTGTCACTCCACTAAGGCTCTCTGGAGACACCCCCCCACACACTAGTTAGTGGAGGCAGCCCGCCCTCCACCCGACCCAGCTTTACCTTTTCTGCTTGGCTGAGCTCCTCCTTACTCCTTAGCCTATCCCTGTGGGGGGGATCTGGGCCCAGGCCCTCGTCTTCTAACAACTGCGCGTTCATGGTCAAGAGCCAAGCGGCTGTGCGGTCCAGGGCATTGGGGCTCACAGGTGAAGGGCCCTACAATGAAACACAGCTGTGAGGGGCTGTGGGGAAGCAGAGATGGTGGGGCAGGGAGCCACAGGTGGGAGGAGAGAGGACTTAGTTGCCTGAGTGCTTTCTCAAGGACATCAATCCACACAGTAGCCAGGTGGTTCAGAGCACTGTATTCTGCTGCTACTGGGTGCTGTGGCTGCTTGGCTGAGGGGTGGTCAGTCTACTGCACACTAACCTGTCTTGCTGAAGCCTTTGGGTGGAAGGGGTGAGTTCCAATAGCTGTGTCTAGGGGTAGGTTCAACCTGTGAGTGCTTCAGGAAGAGTGGCCAGAGCAGGTTTAGGGTTTGGGCAAGAACTTTACTAGGCATGAACAAGAGAATAGAAACACTTGCTATTTCCTGACCCAGCCTATCCCTAGGGAACTGGTAAAGGAGCCTGGCATTATTAAAGCCTTGGAAGTCCCGAGTACCAGAAAAAGGAGTGCATATGGTGGGCCAGTGGATGCAGCGGGACACAGTCCCATCAGCATGGGATGACAGCTGGGCGCAAGTGAGGTGAAATGAGCAAGGAAGAGCATGACATGGGTGACTGGATTGAGCAAGAGGCCCACCCGCAGTGCTGACCTGCTTGTGTACAGCACGGGGCTTCAGCTCTGGGCTGTCTCCCTTGGAGGAGGAAGACTGTTGCCGCAGCCGGGTGCCAGGGCCGGCCCAGTCAGGTGATGCTGATGCCAGGGTTCCACTTGAGGGTCGTGGGTACTGTAGGGTACTCAGCAATGTAGGGGGTGTTCTGCCCCGGGGGGCAGGAGGTGGTGGTGGCGGCGGCGGCGGTGGCTGGTCAATCCTTCGCTGGGGACCAGCACTGTTTTGCCTTGGCACTGTGGGCTGCCCACCCTTCTCAGTTAGTGACATCTGCCGCCGTGCCAGCTCACCGGGCCGCCTCACCAGCTCTTCGGCAGTAGTGCTGAAACTTCCCAGTTTGGCAGCAGCTGCCAACTCTTCACTATTGCTGTGAGAGCTCAGGGAGCTGTGGCCCTCAGATCCTGAGTCACCAAGGCCACGGGGCGACAGCGGCAGGCCAGCCGCCATCTGGTAGACAGGGTTCTGGAAGGAGAGTGGGGCCAACAACTGAGGCCGGCCTGGTGCACCCTCAGAGGTGCCTGGTGTGGTTGGTGTTGGCACTGCCCGCCGCACTGTGGCCAACCCTGCTAGGCTCACTGGGGCTGCCCGGGCTGGCCACCCAGTCACCAGCTGAGTTGCAGGGACCTGCCCATCAGCAGGAAGAGCATCAGGGCCCACCGGGGAACCTGCCTCCCCATCCAGTGTGCGGGCGTCCTGGAGGTCCACCATGGACAGGCTCTTGCTGCCGTTGGCCATCTGCAGGTCAGGTTCATTGGCTTCTGAGTAGCTTGAGCTGCGGGCAGGTGAGGGCTGGACCCCGGAGGACCTTGTGACAAAAAACAAGTCCTTGTTTTCGGGGGTTGGAGACGGTAACCGGGTGAAATCTATCAGACTGCAGGGAGACAAGCACACACAGGGAAAGAAGGGGAAAAGAACCGTGAGTCCAGCCTCATGGGTCCAAACCAACAGCACCACCACCTGCTGGGTCTGGCAGCTTGAGCCAGGGCTGTGGACATGGCTAGGTGGCAGGAGGGTCACTGGTGAGGTGTCTGTTCTGACAAAACTTTTCCTTAGAGACAAGCCCTGCTAGTTTTAGGTCAGGCTGCTGGGCAGGACTTTTCCCTGTAGGTGCATCTTGGGACAATGGCTGCTGGGGGCTAGAAGTGCCCCGTAGTTAAACCTGAGCCGACAGGTTGGGAACACCATTTTCAAAGTTATTGGGGCTCCTGCCTCCCCTCCTGTTCCTAGTCAGCCTAGTAACTCCAATGGGGGCCTGGTGAAACCTCCTCTGCCCCACTTCCTGATGCCACTCTTTCTGAGTGGCAGGCGGGGGCTGCCATTCTTGGCAAAAACAGGGTATCAGAGGTTGTCAAGGACATGAGACAAGTAGGCAAGTCTGAATCTGCACAGCTCCCCTCACTCTAGCGAGGCCTGACTGCTTCCTCACTCCAACCCCGTCTGCAGCTTAACCTCAGACCTTCCCCAGACACCAAGCACAACTGTGGGGACCACATAAGAATGTGCAAAGCAAACAGGGCTCTGGGTTGGTGAGCAGCAGCAGGGACGAGGGGGCCTGGTTTGGCCAAAAGCAGCTGGACGGCAGACACTCAGGGCCACAGTGCTCAGGGACAGAAGGACTACGTAAGAGCAGCCGACCAAGCAAGAGAAAATACAAGTCTGGGCAGCATGTGCATGCCCAGGGCAGGTCTCCCTGGCACCCACATGCCAGGCTGCTGTCACCTGAACTCCAGTCCCGCCCAGAGACTTTCCCTCATTTGGCAGGCTGAGGGCAGAGCCTCAAGTAACAGCCCTCTTCAAGCCACACCCACTAGGCTTGGCTCCCATGGTCTCTACTTGCTTCAGAGCTAAGGCTGCTACTAGACCAGAATGAGTCTCCTGCTGCTCGCCACTCCAGCCTTCCTCATGAATTGCTCCCATGCCCTGGCAGGGGTGACACACAGTCTGACCAACTCCACACTTCTTAACAAAGCACTCACTCTGCCTTAATAGCCCCTCTACTCTACTCTTTGAGGGTCACAGAGTAACTGTATCCAGGGCTCAGTGCTTAGGGAAGCTGGGACTAGGGACCTAAAAGCCAATTTTCTAAAGCCCTAGAAATACAAAAATGGATGTCTACTCTATTTATTTATTTATTTATTTAGAGACAAGGTCTCTCGACATAGTTTTGGGCTGTCCTGGAATTCATTCTGTAGATCACGCTGGCCTCAAACTCATAGTCTCCCAAGTACTGGCATTAAAGTACCAGAACACCCAGCAAAAGGTGTTTTTTAACAAGCACAGGTCCTGTGGAAACATCTCAGGGAATCAGAGTCAGTAATTATCCCTAAACACAGGCTTTCTCAGCTCTCTGCTTGTGATCAATCTTGAACCCAAGAATGTCTTTCCCAGAAGCGGAAACACATCTTTTCCAAAAAGCATAAATGCTCTACTAGTGCCACCCACCTCCTCCGAACAGCCTGCTCTGATTTATCCCAAATGTAGCTGATCCCTTGAGCTTGCCCCACACACTCTGGGTCTTGTGAGTCTAGTTATAAGTGCTTGTATGGGCATCATTTCTTTTCTCTGACACCACAGCTGGCCTGTGCCCAGTCTGCATGCACACCCCACCCCACCCAGCATACCTAGCAGCTCTTACCCAGAGAGATCGTTCTCAATCACCATCTTCTGCAGCCCGGCTGAGATGCTGCTGCTGCCAGAGCCTGGTGTGGAGGCCAGGTCACTGGTGCCAGGAAGCTGCCCACTGCCTGGAGTGCTCAGTGCTGTGTGAACATCCCTTAGGATACGAGGCAGGGGTCCCAGTTTGGACACAATGCTCTGCAAAAATGGAAAAAGGCAGCTTTCACCTATTGGAACCACAGAAATGCAGAGCCCTGCTCACTACCAGTTAGATGCAGCAAGTCTGGAAAGGTGCTACAACCCTGCCTTGTTATAGTCCCCCAGTACTGGCTTGGCATCTCTCACTCTACATTGCCCTAACTAAGAGGCATGTGTGGTAGCCCCTCAGACTATCTACCTTCATTAGGGGGTGGACCTGACCCTTCTACACCTGTGCCTGAAGATACAGGCCAGATATAGAACAGACACAGGGTGCTAGCCCAAGAAATGACAGTGCCTGGGCCCTGTCATAGTGTAGATGTGGTGTAGAGGAGTCTGGCTGAGCTGAAGGGAGAGGACACTACCATTACAGTGGAAAGCCATGCATGTAAGATCCCACAATCCTGAGCTGGGAGGTGGTGGCGAACGCGTTTAATCCCAGCACTCAGGAGCCAGAGGCAGTGGATCTCTGTTAGTTCTCGAGGCCAGCCTGGTCTACAAAGCTACACAGAGAAACCCTGTCTTGAACCCTCCACCCCAAAAAAGAGCTCGAAATCCCTAGGGCAAAGTTGTGGAAATCACTTTTGTGACAAAACTGACCATTTTCTGCACTATCTGCCTGGTTCTGAGACCCATAGGACAGTGACCAGCACACTGGCTCAGGACTGGTAGGAGAGAGGAAGCCATAAGCAAAACAGCAAGAGTAACGGCGAGAGGCTGGGAGAGACTGGAGTCCATCAGTGAGGTCTGGTGAGGTTAACAGTATTCTCACTACACGATATTCTGCTGCACTAAAAGGCCAGAGCTGGAACTGAATAATGTGAGTGGATGAGGGGTACAACAGCTGTGAATAGTTAAGTTCTCTCTTGAAAACAAACTGCAAACCAGAGGCCCGTGAAAACAAGTCTACAAGACAGCATGGCAAAGTACAGAGACGGATCAAGAGGCCGGGGGCTTGCAGCCTGGAGTCAGCGATCATTACCTTTGTCAAGTGATCCCCTAGAGCTCTGGAAAGCACAGCAGTTAAGAAGTGGGTCTTGGCCGGGCACTGGTGGCACACGCCTTTAATACGAGTACTCAGGAGGCAGAGGCAGGCGGATCTCTGTGAGTTTGAGGCCAGCCTGGTCTCCAGAGCGAGTGCCAGGATAGGCTCCAAAGCTACAGAGAAACCCTGTTTCAAAAAACCAAAAAAAAAAAAAAAAAAAAAAAAAAAAAAGGAAGTGGGTCCTGGCAGGCTCGCCAGGGGCTGCAGCCACTGGGGGAATCAGTGGAACTAGAGAAGGGCTGCTTGGGCCATGTGACTGAAGCAATGTCAGGTACTAATTTTGTCCACTGACAGCCAATGGTAATTACAAAAAGCTTTCTTTTCTTTCCTGAATTAGGGACCAAACTCAGGGCCTTATGCATGCGAGATCAGCACCCTACCCTTGTTCTACATGGTTCCTAAATTTCAATCTGATATGTGGAAGGACAGGATCTTCAGAGTACCTTTTCTTTCTTAGTGACCACAAAACCAAGAGCAAAGGCATTTTCAGTAAAACAACTAAGTCAGACCCATTTCTCACACCACCGACATAAGGACTGAGTATTCACATATGGCACCTGGCCACCAGAGCTGAGCACACAGAAGACCTGAACCCAGTACCCAGAGCAAATGGCTCTGCCCAGTGCAAGGGAGCAAACGTGGCACTCATCCACAGAGATTTCTGCCACAGAAGATACCCTACAAGCTAATGTCATGCAGTGAGCCCTCCAACCTGGAGGTGCACCATCTAGCCCAGGCAATAGGCACCTGCTCAAGCTGGCTGACAGCCTCCCAGAGTAGGGAGTGCAGGCTGGAGAGCTCCCGGCCCAGGTCTATGTAGCCCTCGAAGCCCGCTGTGTTGGAGAGGGTCTCAGGGTTGGAGATCTCCAGCAGGAAGCGCTGCATGTTAGTCCACTCGTGCTCCAGGAACTGGTTCATGAACGACATGTACTCTTCCTTGCTGCCAAACCTGGACACAAAGGGCAGCCAAGGTGAGTGCCCATCTCCCTCCCCACCATGGCTGCTGTCAGGTCCCATCTCCCTCCCCACCATGGCTGCTGTCACTCAAGACTCTGAGTCACCAGGGCCCTCTTCCCAAGGCCAAGACCACTCTACCCTTTTCAGGAACTAAAGTCACTAGAATGTTCTGTGTTCCCTCTACATACTGCCCCTTATGGGCCCCTGCCTCAAGAAAGGTTCGAAAGCCTGGTACATAGGTAATTCTCAGACTACCCCTGGCCCAGTTCTCTACTGAGCTTCTGGAGTCATCAGGGACATCCCAAGTCCAGTGCCCTCCTCCCGAGTTCCCTATCTCAAGTGGAAACACCATGTCCCCTGGACAACAAGCCAGAGGCTTGGCTGTTGTAAACTCCCCTTCATCATTATCTTCAAATGACAAGGCCTGTTGTCACCTAACATTATCCTTAGCAGTCATGGCCTCTTTGCCCAAGTGCCTCTGCCGTTTTTTTTTGCCTCAAGCATGGCTATGAGTTCCCTTGGAGTGGCTCCTTACCAGTCACAGCCGTTTCAGGATCCAAAAGAGAAAAGGGCCAAGCCGAGTGGTGCCTCTGCATGCCTATAGCCTTCTGAGTTGTTTCCTGTCTCTCGTGGCTTTGTCTTGATACCCTCCACTCCTCTGGGGCCACACCCTTACCATCATGCCAGCCTCTGCTGCTCATCTGAGCTGAAGGCCTTCCCACCCTTCCTCCCCACAGCCAAGGATCCTCCTGAGACTCTGGCACATGTCCTGGTCTCTATTCTATCTCCTGCACATGTCTCCCTGGCTGACATGCTACACTCGAGGCAAGGGGCCAGAGCTACCTCATCTCTGTACAGTCAGGGCCCAGCACAAAGAGCTCTGTAAAAAAAGGTTCAATCTACAACTGGGAATTAATAACAAGATTACCCAGCCCTGCCACTCTTACCTACACTCTCTAAAAAGGCAGCCCAGGGGGCTGGAGAGGTGGCTCAGTGGTTGAAAGCACGGGCTGCTCTTGCAGAGGACCCAGGTTCAATTCCCATCACCAACACTGTGCTTCATAGTCATCCCTAATCCAGTTCTAGGAGAGCTGACACCCTCTTCTGACCTTCACAGGAACCAACCATTTATGTAGTGTGCAGACATACATGGAGGCAAAATGCTCACACATAAGATAAAACAAATAAATCTAACTTAAAAAAACAAAAAAAATCATCCCAAAGCCCAGAAGTGCTTCACAGGCAGTCTTCTCAGCAGTGTTGACCCAAGTGCCAGCTTCTTGGGAAACCAGCCATTCACTGCAAAGTGGAGCCTGGTCTCAGAAGACACAGGAGAATCCTCATGGTGTGGTATGATGATATGTTAATTCAAAAAGGCAGAAGGAAAGAATATCTTGTCTTCCCACCTTTGAAATCCAGGGAAGCATACCAAAATGGCATGTGCTTTACTTGGGAGGATGGGTGCGGAGGAGTTTCTATTCTGAAGCAAGTGGCGGTGGGGAGACTGAGAGTGACAGGGACAAAAGCAAGGCCTGCTGCACCAGCCTACATCAGGTATAGACACACCCCAAGGTTCTGTCCCCATGTACTTCAACCCCATGGGACCATGACACTCACTTGGCAAAGTTGGCCAGGTTCTGGGTGACTTTGGCGATGAGCGTGAGTGTGCGAGCTGTGCGGTCATCAGGGTACTCCTGGAGCAGATTGAAGAGTGAGGGCGACATGATGGCAGGGCAGAGGAAGCGCAGGAAAAGGGAGGCACTGATGAGCCGCTCACTGATATCTGGCCGGCCACGGCTGCTACACTCCTGCCGCCAGGAGGCGAACACTTCTTTAAGCTCCCGTGGGAAGACACTGAGAAGGGACAGACAAAGGTGGGCCTGGGGGTCAGGTAGGGTCCCAATACAGGACAGCACAGGGCTAGATCTGGTTCTGAGACACATGGAACCCTGAGTTCCAGCGCCATCTCCATGCTGGTGTAGATGAACTCAGAGCTCTGCAGCCTAGCCAAATGACCATCCACTAGGCAAGATGTCTACTGGGCAGGGAGGCTGCTCAACAAGTATGAGACAGCTCCACACAGGGTAAGCTCTTCATGAAGGGTCCAAGTGGGCCAAGCACTGAGGCTGGCAGAACTGGCTCCGTGTCAGGCTCAACAGCAAGAATAGCACTACTCGATCTCTCATCTTCCCCAGGGTAAACACATTTTCCCACCCCAACAACAGGCTTCTGGGTCTGAAGGCATGAAGAAAACCACAGGGCAGACAGATTGCTGTTCCTTGAGCTCCTATTTCTGGCTACCAAGACTCATTCCTTCTGCCCGAATGAGGTCATAGGGATCTGGGTCTTCCATAGAGCCCCTGATGACTGAGCAGGAGGTGTACCCTCAGCTAGTGAGAACATAGTTTGTCAAGGTCTAGATGGGGAGAGAAATAAAACTTCCCTGGGGTGGCACAGTAAGAGGGCAGGATTCTTGGCTCCACCAAATACCCTGACCCTCCTGACTTTAGATGGCTTTCCTTCCTTTTCCTCCTGGGGACTCCAGTGCCCCCTGGACCTAGTCTACTGCTGGCTCTGTCCTGAGCCCAGAAGTAGGTTCTTGACGAAGACCCTGTGTTTTCCTGGGTTTCAGTTTGGAGTACTTTAAGTTGAGAGGAGGCCTCCCCAGGCTCTCAGAGCCATCCATCGACTTGATCAGACTGACACTGTCCCATCCCCCCTCACCTTGCAAGCCTACAGTAGCCCAGGAGGACATGAGGAAACAAATGAGGCTGAAGCAGCAGGGCGGCCTAGAGAAGTGGGGTAGGCAGTCCTCAGGCCTGGTGCTTGAGCCAGCTGATGTCTACTGACGGACTTGTCAGAGGATGCCAGAAGGAAGAAATGGAAACTCTCATCCACACAATGTCTTCCCTGTGGAATGCAGGGTCAAGGCTGAGAGCCCAGCTCAGCAGGGAGATGGCAGTGTGCTCTGAGGGTCAAGCTCAAGGTAAGGAGAGCTCAAGGCTCTCCTTACCCCATGAAAGCATCTTATGCAACAACACAGGCTGAGGGACCTGGACAGGTGGGTGCCTACCCCCAGAACTGGCCACTGATCCCTTTCCAAGGCTCACCCAGTAGGCCTAACTTTGTCTGTCCTTTGGGAAGAGCAAATACCTCCCATGCTAGCTCTGAGCAGGCAGACCAACCTGCCCTAGAGTGTTCCTGGCTGCAAGGGTACAAACGATTAAGTGATATGAAGGGCCACAGAGGGGACAGGTCTCAAGACTTAGGACAAGATGTGTACAGGTCAAAAGAGATGGCATGTGGGAAACGCCAAACAAACGGAGGAGGTATGGCTTTGGAGTGGCTTGGGCAGCATGAACATCAGGCTGAGCTGAGGTGGTGATACAGGCTTCAACCTGGGTAGCTTCTCCAAACAAACCCAACACTCAGGCTGGCAGCAAGGCCCACAGGGACAGTCCCACATACCCTAACCACAACCAGGCTTAGCACCAGGCCAGCCAGTCACCTTCCATGCACCACAGAAGCAAAGAGATACCTGGGAAACTGGCCTGACAGGAAGTTTCCCAGGGAAGAATCCCAGCCCCAACTATGGCCCCAATGTGAGTAGCCCACTCTTACCAAAAAGCCACCCCTTTCTTTTTTGTTCCCTAGTCCAAGCTGGAGGCCTAGCTGGTGCTAGTGTGATAACCTCCAGGGGCAGATAGGTGAGCAGCCTTGGGAGTAGGTGCCAGGACAACTGGACATCAACATGCTGCACCAGTGTACTGACACTGGCCTCTACCTGTGAAGGGTGCTTACCACAGTTACAGTTCCTTTCAACAGAAAGACAGAAAGACACACACACACACACACACACACACACACCTTACAGATATTCTAGAGTGCTTTCCTATATTTAAGAACTCAAAGGGCTATGACAGGAACCTGGCAGTCCAGCAACTCAGATGGAGTCAGATGGAGTCAGATGGAGAGAGAGAGAGAGAGAGAGAGAGAGAGAGAGAGAGAGAGAGAGAGAGAGAGAGAGAGAGAGACAGTGAGAGAGAGAGAGAGAGAGAGAGAGAGTGTGTTCCTGACAGAAAAGAGGACAGCCTAGAAATGTGGCACTGACCAGTAGGAATTGATGATCTTGCAGAAGGCCAGCTCACAGCACATCTTGAGGTTGCCCTGGTGCTCCGGGAGGTCAGCAGCTGAGCACTTGCTTGGGTCCACTTCACAATTTTCATCTGACTCGTACAGGGCTTTGATGAACTCACCTGCAATGGGTGAGCATGGAGAAGGCAGTGAGGGTCTGATGAGCATTGCCTAGCCCTTGCCACCTGCTCGCCCAGTAATGTCCCCAACTACCTAGTGCGTCCTGCAGGTATTTCTGGCCCACAAGTTTGAGGTATTCCTCAATGGCTTTGGTGGCCAATGTGTTCTCCCGGAAGATGAGGTGCTCATTGTCCCCACAGCGGTCCACCTCTGACATCATCAGGTCTGTTAGAAAGTCCTAGGAGACAGGAGGGACAGAGCAGAACCTTAGCTGAGATGGTGTGACAGCAGAACCATCACTGTCCTTGGCTGCTGCACACCCCAGAATGACTTGGAGGCAGTTTGGTCACCGTGATACTGTGGGAAGAAGCCACAGGCAGAGGAGCTCAGCTACACCTTTCCCTCTGGCTGGGTGGCCATTCCCTTCCTCTCAAGCCCAAAGTCAACCAGAGACCTGGGGTAGGGAAAAGAGGCACAGCAGGAGACTCATTGGCAGCAATCTGAGAGAGGCAATGCAGAACCTACAAGAGACTCAGCATGGGCCAGGGTTTCTGGAGCTATGGAAACACCTCATTCCAATGTGCCAACCAAAAGCTGGATCCTTTGAAATACATATTTAAAACCCAGGTGATGGTGGCACACACCTTTAATCCCAGTACATAGGAGGCAGAGGCAGGAGGATCTCCAAGTTGGAAGCCAGCCTGGTCTACTGGCACTGTGAGTGCCAGGACAGCCAAGGATACCCAGAGAAGCCCAATCTCAGAAAACAAAGATCCTGATTCATGAGGCCTGACTGGCCAACAAAAGAAAGGGCTGAGAGACAAGCAGGTCTGAAGGTAGCTACAGTTGGCCTCCCTGGAATCACACCAGAGGCATAAGGAACCCATCACTCCTGAAGGTCCACCATGGCTCCTATTCAAAGCCACCATCTTCCTGACCTTGTGTGGGAGGTGCTAGACCTCAGCACTAGGACAAGACATAACTCCTAAGAGGAGAGCAGCAGGGAGAGAGAAAGCAAGGCATAGGGCAGAAGAACAACCTGCCCAAGGCCACACAGCTACCTGGGGCCAGGTAATGCCTCTGAGGCTCCCTTATCCCTCCAAGATCATACAGAGAGTTGGGGGGTGGGGGCAGTGGGGCTAGGATGGGGACTTGAAAAGTTTAGGCAAACAGGACCCTGGGTAGAGGACAGGAGGTGTCAGCACACAGAGTACAGCTGCCACTTCAGGAAGGCCAAATGCCTACCCCCCCATTACATAAGTAACCCTCAACATGTGTTCTGCCTGGCTCAAGAATGCTCTGCCAGTTCTAGATTATTCCAGAGACATGGGTTACTTTCTATCCCTCCATCCTTGGTATGCCTCTTAGCTGCTTCAGACACCATCAGCTTCCTAAGCCACAGCAGTCCTTGGGACTAGGAACTAAAAGAACACAGTGACGGGGAAGGGTTAAGCCTCTCAATTTGCCTTCTCTGGTCTGTAACTTCTGTAATTCCCAGTCCCTGGACTCTCCAGCCCACTACCCACCAGCAAATCAAAGCAGTCCACCTGGGCTGGAGGTGGCTCAGCAGTTAAGAGCACTGGTGCTCTTCAGAGAACCCAGCTTGGATTCTCAGCACCCATGTGGTGGCTCACAACCACCTGTAAGTCCAGTCCCAGGCAGCCAATGCTTTCTTCTATCTTCTAGCCCCTGTGGGAAGCAGGCATGTATGTGGTGCACAATTATATACAGGCAAAGCACCCGTACACATAGGACAAATAAACAAAAATTTAAAAACCAAACAACAACAACAACAACAACAAAAAAAACCATGCAGTATTTCAAGAGTTGGCCTAGCTGGCAGCCTACCCAGCCAGCCAGCCTGAAGGCAGGCACAAGGGGAAGAGCATCCTGGCAACATGATGTCAAGGTGAGGTCCCTCTCCCTCCCTGTCTTTCTGCACAGTGCCAGTCAGTCCACCAGGTAATGAAAGATGCAAAGGGCAGGGGGTTTCCAGCCACAGCTTCCCCCTACCAGGGCCTCTAGGAAGAGGTAAGAGTTGACCAAAGATTTATGGAGAGCTCTGATCACTGGGCACCCAAGCCCAGTTCCCTTCATGATTATGGACTCAGGACATTACCTCAGGATGATCCCTATTCCTCCCTGGCTAGTCATCTGAAGTCTACTTCAATGCAGGCAGCCAGTAAAGCTGAGGTGTCCTCCCACTCTCTGTGGGCAGTAAACCCCAAAGGAGAATGAATGGTTATCGGGAGTCTCACCACACTGGGGAGGGAGGGAGCCATGTACTATTGAGCTAGGTAGGAAAGATGGTATGTCTTGTGGAGACACTATTCTCTAAACCAGGAGGGCGGAGTGGAGGTGTGTCCTTTCTGAGCCCTTCTCAAGAGTAGCAGGATTTGAAAGGTGGTGGTAATAGCAGGAGCTGGGTCCCTCCAAGCTGTGAAGCAGAGCCTATCTGCATGGTTCTCTGATCCCTATCCCTGCAAGACACCAGGGTCTCAGTTGGCTATCTACATCCATGCGCCTGTGCGGGAAAGCTATGTGTGAAAAGTGGGGGTGGAGGCTGGAGCTATGAAGGCAGCTCACCTGCTGGGGCTATCTGTCAACTCATATCCCACTGGGTATGTGGGTTTGGGCTCACATGCTGGAAGAGCCTGGGTATGCACCTGCTTGAGCACAGCAGGGGAGGCCCACTCTGCACTAAGAGTCCCAGTCCACTCACTGCACCTTGTCTTCGGGGTTCAGCCCTGCTACTGGTAGAGTACAAAATTCTCCCCAATTCACAGCTCACTGCTCAATTTTAGGAAGCCCATCTAATTACCATGGGTATCCCCAACACAGATCCAGAAAGGGCAGACAGCCCAGTGTCCATTAGCAGTCTTTCTACAAACAGGGAGCTACTCACCTTGACCTTGCCTGTGCTCTGCAGGATGTGCACCAGAGCTGATGCCATCTCCTCCTTGGTCTTGGCACTGAGGATGGGTTCAAGGGCTGCACACAGCCCCAAGTAGTGGTTAGTGATGTGCTCGGCAAATTCTTTGTACATCTCCATGGGCAAGATGGTGATGGTCTGGTAGCGTGCCTTGATTCGGATCATGGGCCCAGGGCCTTTGCCACCCTTGGGATTGGGTGTCACCACCGGGTACCATTTCTCCACGAACTGGCGCCCAGCCACAGAGGCGGCAGGTAGGCTCACCAGGCCCAGGTAGCTGTTGCGTTCCTTTTTCTTCTTCTTGTCAGTCTCCCGGTACAGGTGGACAGTGACTGTGCGCAGTGGTGGCAGGTTGTGGAACTCAAAGTGCTCTCCCCAGAAGACATTGTCCGTCTTGAGCTTGCCCGTAGTGCGGGCGTACAGTACATCATCCAGGCAGAGCTCACACAGATATTTCTTCTTGGCCGGCAGATCCTTGGCCTCAATCACCCACAGCTTCAGGATGTGTTCCACACGCCGGCTATTGTCCTGCATAAGAGTGGTCTGGGGTGGTCAATTGTGGCTGTTACCTACCTACTTGGCTAGCCCAGAGCCCAGCAATCCTCAGAGATCTGGGAGGGAATGAGTGGTGAGGTGCATGGGTAGTGACAGGAGAGATACCCATGGATATGGCTTCATCCAGTCACACTGTTCATCACTAGCTAGATTACCAACCACCTGGGCCCAGGCGTGCTCTCTTAGAAAACAGCCCTGCTTCAGAGTGAGGCTGAGGCAGGAGAGGCACAACACCTAGCCCCTTACAGGCTATGATGCCATGGTTTCTCAGTTTCTTGGTCCACAAAGCAACTTAAGAGGTGACTGCTGCTAAGACCCCTTTCTTTAGTGATGTCTTGGTAAACAGGATTCATTTAGACCCACAAATCATCTGGGAAGATAGACAAAGGAGCGATTACAGTTCAGGGCCCCAACCAGACGAAGAGTCCAGGGTCAGTAGAAGATAAGAGGACACCTGGAGAAGAGTGTGGATGAACAGAACTGAAAAGCCACAGTTGGCTAGGAACAAGTGGTTCTGGGCAGGACACAGGTCCTGACTTCTAAAAGACGAAATATAGCTCTGCCTCCCAGGCTCCTCTGTGTATAGTGTTGGGGCAGAAACACCTAACAGCTGTTATAGCTCAGCAACTCCAATTGCCCCCAGGTCCACTTGATCCTGCCCCTACTCAGGATTCATGCCTCTGCTCCCCTGTGTTTGGGTTTCATCTCATCTTTCAAGGTCTACCAAGAGCCGGTGCAGGCCTACCTTGTTGGGGTGCACTGCTCGCCGCAGGTTCTCCATCCACTTATCGCGCTCAGCTGCTGACCGGCAGGAGAAGCATTTGCTCCCTGATGATGTTGTCACCTGTGGTGGGGCAAACAGGCTGCTGTTGGGGGAGGGATCACACCTAGGCTGGACAGCTCAGGAAAGCCAAGGTCACCGTGACTGCATAGCAGCCACAGAATGAAGCAAGGAAGGGCTGCCTCTGAACCACACATGGCACACTGAACCCCTCTGTGCCCGGGCAGTCAGCAGCAAGAAAGTAGCCAGGCTTTTGGGCCTGCTTCCTCATCCCTGCCCTCCCTCTCCCCTAAGAGGGAGAGAGAATGGGGTACCCTGCTACAGTGAGAGTGCATTTTCACCCCAAGCACAGTCTCCCTACAGGCAGATCGCAGGTTCCCAGGCAACAAGCAAGGGTAGGCTTAGTCCTAAACTGACCCCTCCTGGGGGCTTCCTTTTGCCCATCAATTAGTGACAACAATGATCATAGAAACCTAGCAGTATGCTAGTCTAGAGAAAAGAGAGCTGAGCTTCTTGGGTGAGCCAGGCCTGAGACCTTCACCCTCCACTACTGCTATAAATTCTGTTCACTTCCTGGTTGTAAACTACATGTTTTCCTGAAGTGAGGGAATTTGGCCAGAATTGCTCTCACTGACCCTGCTGCTCCCAGCCATATGCAGGCTTCACTGGCCAAACACCCAGGTTCTGGAGGATATGATACTTCTATAACAGCCGTTGCTGAAACCAAGAAGACAGGTACCAGGCACGGACACCTCAGTCCAGATCCAGTCTGATTTGGCCTGGAGTCTTAACCCAGAATACAGGGGTACAGAGGGTGGCAGATGCCAAGAGGATCCACACTAGGCCCATTGGCTTGTCCTTACTAGGCTCAGTCCTCTACCAGAGGAGGACTGGGCACAAACCTTGTAGAAAACAAGGAATAAGCCCATTCTAGACTGTTCCCAGGAACTTGTTCCCTGATGGGGCCATCGAGCACTCCTGGAGGAGTCTGTAGAGCAGGCCTGGCCAATGTGACTGAGCAGAGGAGAACTGTGGGAGACACCTACCTCAAAGCAGTAGTCCTGTCCCAGGATGCTGCTGTGAACAGGTTTGATGATCACTTCCTCCTCCATGCTGAGGTCCAGGGCCTCTACTGCACTGCTGGGGCTGAGCAGGGACTCGTGTGATCGAGACTCCTTCAGCCTTGGCATCAGATGGGACCTGGGGAGATAGGTAATAAGAACATCACATGGGGCTTGATAATATTTGCACCAAATAGGCTTCCATTCCCTTGTCAAGTTGCCTTGCTTCTGTCCCCACTGTTCCCTTCCTGTTTTCCTTCCCAGAAAAACTCTTCCTCCCAACCCCATTGCAACAGACAGGTTTGGAGGCCTGTCACAGCCCCTTTCCCCAACACACTGCAGTATGGGTAAGGCACTCCTTTGTAAGAGAGCAAGCTGCTGAGGATGAGGGTTCTGTCCACTTGGATTTGGGGCAGGGCCTGGCTTGGATCTGCAGAGGCCCCACAAACTTGCACAAAAGAGCTGTGACCTTGTAGTCCTCCGAGGCTTTTCCTATCTTTCTTGCCCTCTGCCCTGGGCTTTGCCCTAGAATCCCTCAAGAATGGCATCGCCAGCAAAGCTTTCTCATGCACTGCCCCATCTTACCATACCAACAGGAGGCAGGGGAGCTCCCAGAGCCTCTGGGTAACAGGGACCCCAGTTTTCTACACAGCACCAGAAACTGTGGCACTAGGTTGGAATCTATGTACCTTGGGTTTTGAGACCCAAGTTATGGTCACCGAGAACTCCAACTCAGGCCTTGACACAAGACACCAAGATGACACCTGATAATCAAGACAGGCTGGGACTGGCTTTGACAGGTTTGGCAATGGAAATGTTGTATACCTCTTCCTGCAGCCCCAGGCAAGCCATCTCTATTTCCTGAGCCCCAGCATCAACAGCCACACAGGCCACCCAGGAGACCCACTCAACCTTTTCAGTGTCTCTCTAACCCAGTACAAAGTAGTCTCTGAGAGCTCCAAGGAGATGGGCATTCTGCATTCCACTTCAGTGTGTGGCATGGCCTAGGCCACTGGCTACACAGCAGAGGGTATGCCTGGATCGGCCTGCTGGTCTCCTGCAGTCCACCAGCGCATGCATGAGAAGGCAACTGGGGCTCAGGAGGTGAAAATGGGGATTTGTTCCCATCCTGGACCTAACAGGTCCATCCTGTCATTCTCTCCTGGGATGGCCCATATTACAAAGGTGAACCATGGCCTGTCTGTTCTGCCATGTGATTTTAGCTGTTTAAACAGGCTTTGCTCTAGACCTGAATCCTGGCTCCAACATCTCACCCCACTGCAGCTGACCACTGCTGTAAACGAGCAGCCTACATCACAAACTTCCTGCCTTCTTCATAACTCATAACTTAATGGAAGGGAAGTCACTTGGTCTAAGAAGAGCTGAGCCCCACCACCCCTTTGGTCTGATAGCCAGGTCCTAAAACAGCAAGGTGGAATCAGGGTGCTTTCTGACCCAGCTGAGAGCCAGACACAGTGAGAAGCCCAGTCAGGTAAAGGGAGGAGCTGGAGAGCTGGGGTCAACTTCTGGTTGCTAGGAACAGAAGTGTAAGGCATGATTTATCACCCAGGGCCTGCTCCAACGAACCTACAACTGGAGGACCCAACAAGCCAGGCCCCAAACAACCAGAGCTAGAACCAGTGGCTGTAAAATCTTTACTGCCCTCTCTTCCACAGGCTGCCCCAGACATGTTCCAGCTGGCCTGAGCCTCCCTGGGAAGGTTCCTGGGAAAAGAGGGTGGAAGGGAAGCTTAGAGCCCGCCCTTAAGGCATCTGGACTAGCCCAGCCCAAATGGCAACAGTTGAGCAGTCCTGGCTTGCCTATTTCCCCAGAAACTGCTCTATGAGGGAGACATGGAAAAGTGGGTGCATCACCAAGATCTCCAGGTACACACTGAGGAAAAGCTGTAAGAACAAGGTTTGGAGATGGTACTTCCTAGGCCTTCAAGTTGTGATGGAGGTTGAGGGTGTTCCCCTACAGACCAGATTCAGGTTCCAGCCCTAGTCCCACACTCTGGACTGCCCCACCCCAGGGACTCCCTGTGTCTCCTCAGCAGGCCTTCAGCACTTGACAACCAACTGACATCCAGCATCAAGCCCCAGATCCTCTGAGTAAGCAGGGACATTAGCCAGGTCACATTGTTGTCCCTTTGCCAGGTATGGACACTACTCCTTGTGGGTAGAGTGAGTTTGTCTTAGCTCCAGTGTACAGAGCCTCAGAGTTCTTGGGCCAAAGCCCCCACAGATTCCAGCAGCCAAGTTCAACCGTATCTTATGGAGGTCAGGTCAGTGAGGACAAGGACAGGCCTCCTGACTTCAGATGATATTGAAGGGGGCATTTCCAAAGAGAAGTGACAAAGTTCACTCAAAAGTGGGTGATTCACATGGGTGGGTGATTCTCACAACTACATTCATAGCAGTATTATTCATAACAGCCAGAGCCTAAAAGCAACCTAGATGCCCCTCAACCGAAGAATGGATAAACACAGTACATTTACACAGTGGAATACTACTTCGCAGTAAAAAAACAATGACATCTTGAAATTTGCAGGCAAATGGACAGAAATTGAAAAAAAAGATCCCGAGTGAGGTAGCACAAACACAGAAAGACAAGTATAGTACGCACTCACTCCTAAGTGGGTGTTAGACATAAAGCAAAGGACACCCAACCTACAGGTCACAACCCTAGAGAACCAAGGCAACAAAGAGGACCCTAAGAGAAACATACATGAATCTACCTAGGAAGGGGGGGGGAGATCTCCTGAGTAAATTGGGAGCATGGGGGGCATGGGGGGGTGGAAGGAAAGAGGGGAAGAAGAAAGGGGAGTGAGGAAAATATATAGCTCAATAAAAACAAGGTTAAAAAAAGTAAAATACATATTTTTAAGTAGGCCATTAACTAGATCCGATCTGGGTAGGGGCTGGAGAGGGCTCAACAGTGAAGAGTATATACCACTTTTGCAATGTACCTACAAGGAAGATTATTAGATATTCTCCTTTGAATAATAAAGTTCTGTGACTTGAGAAAATGTTCTCTTGGGGGCTGCAGAGATGGCTGATGAGTGCTAACTGCTCTTCCAGAGGACCGAGGTTCATATCCCAGAATCCACATGGCAGCTCACAACTGTCTGCAATTCCAGTTTCAGGGGGCCCAACACCCATGGCAAAACGCTAATGCACATTAAATAAAATAAATAAATTATATAAAAAAGAAGAAAGTGGGTGATCAAGGTACTCAATGCCTGCTCCAGGATAATTCCTGAGAGCTGGGCCCTGAAGCCAACCACAACACCAATGACCTTTATCAGAGACAGGACCTTTAGGCTCATTTTCTCTTCAGTGGAAGTACTTCTTTCTGTCCATCCACCTGACCCTTAGGAGACCTCTTCAAATACAACAAGTTCTCTAGTCCCACAGTGGCTCTCTAGGGGCCCTTTCACCATACACTCCATGGAATGGGATTACACACCTTCTGGGAAGTAACTCCCCAGTCACTCACTGGAGAGCCTGACCATAGGCTAGTACAATCTACACTGAACTCCTTGGCTTAGAACTGGTTTGACCAGGGCCTATCCGCCTGCAGGGATGAAGGCAGTGACTCAAGGGCCATTCCCACTTCCAATACAGCAACATTCCATTGAATTTGCCTTCTACATTGTTAGGATAAAGCTTGGAGGGGGGACGACCTTGGCGAATTCCATGGCAGGTGTGGGTGAACGAGGCAGAGGGATGAACATGCCAGGCAGACAGAGCTTAGTTTTGTTAAAAAGGGAAGGAAAGGGGAAGAAATGAGAAAAGAGATAGAGACACAGAGAGAGACAGAGACAGAAGAGACGAGGGAGACAGGAAAAGTCCTGTCTGCCCCAAGGGAACAGCGAGAAAGAGAGTGGGAAGGAAAGAGGGAAAGAGAAGAGAGGAGCAGGAAAGAGAAGAGCAGAAAGAGAGAGTAAGTGGGCAGAGGTCTTTCTTTTAAAGGAGTCCTTTGCACCTGGGCTAACCAGGGAGGGTACTGCCTGAGTGCGTTCTGCCAGGTGACAGGGGCAGGCCAGCATAATGCCTGAATCCTTACATACATAGTATGGCTCACTCCATTTCCTCCTCTCTCCACTCAGAGCCCCTGTGCTAATCAAGCCCCAAAGGACCCAAGGTAGTGGCCAAACATTCATCAAAAATCACTTTGGCCAATGACCAAGACACCTGCTATTACCCTTCTTTATTTCTATCTAACAACATTATTATTTCAAAGCCCAACCCATGCTGTCCCTGGTCTCTCCAAGCAAATATGCTGCCTGACCCACTCCATGCCACACTGCCTGCCTCCGTTAATTCTCATCTGCCCTGTGGGGACTGAGGCGCAGCATCCTCTCGGAGAAATGACTTGCCTAAGATTTGTAGCACAAGTGACTATAGGAGATCCCACTACAGCTCAGAGGAGCCTAAGGCTGGGTCTACTAATACTGCCCCAGCCTCAGCCTGGCCTTTTATCACCCCACAGAAGCCACTGGGCACTAGAGAGGCCAAGGGCCACAGCAAGGCTGTCTTCCATTTGTGATCCCCTCATTCCAGGGCCCAGGAAATGTAAGCATGTGCATGAGGGAGCCACTGCTGGAGGCAGAGCCAGCCTAACAGCAGCTTATTGTGAGGCCAGAAGCAGGAACAAGGGGACATTGTCTGGCTCCTGGGGCACAGCCTTATCTGATAGCCTCCCTAACAGCCACAAGATGTTTTTCAACCCTGTGATCTTTTTCTCTAAAAAGGTTAAAGACACAGAAGTTAGGCAAATTCCCCTTTATTTCAGTGAGGGAGGGACCCAAAACAAAACCCAAAACTTGTCATGTTGAGAAGCTAGCTCACTTGACCAGCAGTGTGTTCACAGCTATGGGTGGTGAGTTTACAGTGGGACTGTTGAGTAAGGGGCTGGCTCCAGAAGAGGCAAGCTGCAGAGCAGGCAGACTGTCCCCAAATGGGGCGGTGAAGGGACAGGAACAGTGCGGGGGACAGGGGCTGGAGAGATGCCTCAGAGGTTAACACTGGCTGTTCTTCCAGGGGACCTGAGCTCAATTCACAGTACTGACATGTCAGCTGTCACTGCAGTTTCAGGGGATCCAGTGTTCTCTCCTGACCTCTGCAGGTTCCAGCACACATGCGGTGTCCAGATATACATACACATAAAATACCCAAATGCACATAATATTTTTAAAAGCCATATGGCAGGTACCTCACTACTGGGTAACAGGGCACACAGGCAGTGAGCCCTGGAGTAAACACACCCATGTGAGGGAATACTACAGAAACACCAGTGCGTGGTGAGACAGAGCTTAGCTTAGTATGGGGCCAGAAGCAGCAGTAGCAAGTCCACCTCTACACCTAACAAATGCAGCTTTAAGTGTCAAGTCATTCAGTTGTCTAGACCTGCTTCCCACCTATCGGTGGAGGAATGGACACAGGCTCATGGAGGTCACTCTAAAGTCAAACAAGACACTGCAAGGGTGTGCTCATGAGGACAAGTCCGTGTCAGGAACTGCCACCATCCTGTCTCTCTTTACCCACCTCTTAACCATGCAGGGTTCAAGAGATGAGTGATGACAATTCTAGGTTATCCTTCTGGCATTTCCCAAGCTGTTCTCTGTTCACATTCCCTAACATTCAACTTTCTTACTTCCTCCATCTATAGGGTAGGACCAATCATCTTAGCTGCCCAAATGCCTAGGATACCTCAAAATATTTTTAAAGCCATAAATTTCCTATAGTTAATTTAAGGGTCTGGGAAAGGGAAAACATGAACAAAGTACGTCTCCAAGGTTGATGCCCACCCAAAGACTAGAAGCTGTATGGGAGCCCAGCCAACTTTCTAGATCTCAGCAGGGCTCTGCCGAGCAGCAGTGCTGGAGCTCTTCCCACAATGTAGGCTGTGTCCTGTTAGGAACATCTCTCCTCAGTCCTATGAGACCTGAGAACTAGCTGTTGAGAACTAGCTGCTGTACTCACTCCTGGCCCAGCTGGAATCCTGGACTGGGGAAGAAGAACACAGTCTGGTGACTCCCAGGCCCCTGGGAGGACAAACACCATCCTAAAATGGGAGAGAAGCTGTTCAGTCAGTCTGGGAAGCTTCCTGGGAAGAAAGCCTGGAGGAATCCATCCCTCTCAGGCCTGGGTTCCCCCAGTTCAGGACCTGAAGTAGGTCTTAGCAGGAACCTGGATGACACCTCCCTTCACGTATACACTGAGCCTTGGCTTCACATTATCCTTGGAATCCCCAGACCACAGGGCTGAGAATGTGAGGAGAATGCTACCCTAACCAGGACAGCTCCTGGCAGGTACAAAGCAGCCTGGCACAGTGGTAACCACAGGGTGCTGACTTTATGCTTACTTACCAAGTGTTCTTACCCTGGTACAAACATCACCTCACAGCCTTTTTCCAACAACCATACAGGTATCATCCAAAGCAGACAGGGCTTCAAATGAGCCAAGGTCAGTGGTGACTCTTCCACACAAGATTCAGAGAGGGCATGGCTTCACAAGACCAACAGCTGTGAAACTGCAGTCCTGCTCACCATGTCAGCCCAGTGCCCCAGCACAGGTCTGTATCTCCTGTTTCACACAGGACGATGAACCAGGCCAACAAGTCCTGGGCTCCCACTTGAGCTCCACCCTTAAGTGACCTTGGGCCAACACCTTTTCCTTTGGACCCTAAACAAGTTCCTTTTCTTCTCTGAGTTGTTCCTCACATGCTGAGCCACCAGGAAACCTTCCATGAAGAGACATCACTACCTAGGGCTACACTACACCACAACAGATCATCAGTGATGCCTCACTGCTGCCTGGGCCTTGGCCAGCATTGGTCTCACTTCTGCACAGAGGTACACTTTCCACACGCCAACAGACCCCATGCTATCCGTCCCAGGACTAGGCATACCCATGGAGCCTGCAGACCTCTGGGACCACATTCACCTTTCAGAGCTCACTTCCTGAGAGGGGATGGGTCAAAACAAAAACCTTTCCATCCAAGCCTCCATCATCCTGCAGCCTGAATAATTTGGGGTTTTTAATCAATAGCTGTCAGACCTGTCAAATTACTTTGGGGACCACAAAGCAGTTTTTAAACATTCATAAACCCCAGCAGAACAGTGAAGTGCCCTGAATTTTAAAAAAGAACCTAAGAACACTCACTGGACAGAGTGAGATTTGAGTAATTCCAAAGAAAGCTGAAGCCCAATGGCCACTATTACTTAAGCTTGCAGTCCTCCCTGGTTCCCAGAACACTCCAGGCTTGGTCTGCCACTCAAAAAGATCAGGGGGCAAGACATTCCAAGCTCTCACCCTGACCCCATCTCCCCAGGGAAAGTGTCTCTACCTGTATCCCATGCAGAGTCTAATATCCTTGCATGGCACAGCATGACCCTTAGGGCTCTGACCCCAGCCAACTCAGCAGCACCTCAGCTTGTCACCCTGCCCCCATCTTCTTGCACTATCTAGAGAATTTTCAAGGCCTTAGCCAAGGTGTTCTCTCCTTTGTAAGTGAGTTCAATGTATTCCAGCAAAGGACAAATCCAGGTGCCCCTTTGGTATGAGTGTGTGGGTTCCTGACTGCCTCCTAACCCTACCACAAATACTTCCAAGAACAGCCTCCATGGTCCTGGAAATAAGAATGTTTGTAGGGAATGACTATGAAATAAAAATCAAGAATGAGCTAAGAAGCAAGTATTCTCATTCCACAGGAAGCAGCTTACCTTCCCACCTGAACCCCCAGTCCTCCACCTCCAAAGCCTTCCCTCCCTTAGGATGGAGTATAGGGGCACAGGCAGCATCTTCTGCCTCATCTTCTCCACCAAGACCCAGGTGCTAGGCCGTGTGATTGGCTGTTTCCATTAGGGTAACAGTTAATTTGAGAACTGCCTCCTTCTCCAACTCCTTGGGCCACACTTCTGATAACTGCTAAATGTGCTGATCAGATACAAATCAGAGTTGGGCATGGTGGCACACCTAGAACTTTGGAGGCAGAGGCAGAGGCAGAGGCAGGTGGACCAGGAGCCCAAGGCCAGCCCCCACTACATAGAAAGTTCAACAACAAAAACCCACAAGTAAAACTCTGTGACCTGAGCCAAACTAATAAGCCAAGAGTTTTAGTACTTGGGCCCTACTGCTGTGCAACAAGTCACCCAACAGTGTGCTCTTGGTCTACAGCCCCTGTGGTCAGCTCTGGTAACCTCTATGCCTGCCTTACTCTAGGCCTTCTGGCCCCTTCTCCAGCACTTTTCTAATACTCCTGGCTTCTCCCGACCCAATGGCATTTCCAAGATGCTGTTCTCACTTGGTTCAAGATCCTTCCTTCCAGTTCCTACAGCAAGGGTCCTAAAAACTTCTCTGCCAAATGATCCCAGACAACCTCCACAGCTCTGCCCCCCACCCAGAAACAGGCAAAAAAGACAGGTCATCTTGGGCAGAGATCCCAAAGACTCCTAGCAAGGAGGACACATCTGAAATGAGCATGCACACTGAGACTGGGGATGGAAGGCTTAGTGGCCATACAAGGTCCATGTCAGTGCCCCCAGGAGACAGAAACAATAGACATAAAGAGAGAGCCTGTCAAATGGGCTATCTTGTGGCTACACCACACTGGTACCCACCTGTTCTGTGCAGGGAATATTAATAGTTGAGTGACTCCTCACACCATCCTCAAGCCTGCAGACCCCTAGTGGGCAACAGAGCTACTGTGTCTCAAGTGGCAGCAGGAGGCAGCCAGAAGCATTCATGGGTAGCAAGAGGGCAGCTACTGGCAAGCCAAGCTCCTATACCACAAGCAAGACTAGAACCTCAGGGGGAAAAACATATCAAAGAAAAACAGGGGTGGCTCTCAAGTCCCCAAATAGCCACTTGCAGCTAAGCCACCCCAAGGCACTGGCATCACATTCCCTTTGATTTTTCTGCACTTCACTACAGTTAAGGACACTAAGACTTAGAGATGGCCCTCACAGTCCATCTTTCTCACACAGTCCATACTAGCTGACTCTAGGATACACTAGCATGGCCTGTCATTTGCCATCTGCTCCAAGGCATCCCAGCAGTTCGGGCCAATGCACTTAAAGTAGGTAGGTGTATACCAAGCAGCTGCTGGGCCCTGCTCAACCCTTCTAGTAGCCACTATATGGGGCAACCCACCTTTGCTCAAGGTGAGCCACTCCTGATAAGCAGGCTCATTTCCTGGTTGAGCCTGGCTCAGTGGTCACTTGCCCACCATGGCAGCACACACCTGTAATCCCAGCACCCAGAAGGCTGAGGCAGGAAAATTAAGTTTCAGGCCAGCCTAGGCTATAGGCTACACAGCAAGATGCTTCTGTAAGTAAAACAAAAGCAAAAGCAAAAGCAAAAGCTCACCATCTCCACAGGCTTCCCTAGCACACACTGAAAACTAGCTCTGCCCAGTGTTCCAGGTCATAGGCAGCAGGGTGGGTGGGGAGGAGGCATGGGCATATGGCTCCAACTCCAATCTCTTCTCTGCCAGTTTGTAGACACCCCAGGTTTTCACCAAACCTACAGAAACTGTGTGGTGAAACGTATCAACTTCAAGTAACTACAGGAACTGTGTGTGGTAAGAACTGCATATCCCTGCCTTGTCACCAGGTGACCTGTCTGGAACACGGTAGGAAGGGCATCTTGCAGGCACAGTCTCACCTGCCCCTCGTGTGGTAATGAGGGTTACACCAGACAAGAAGGCTCCCAGGGAAGACCATCACATCAACACTATTTGGTTTCTGACAAGCTCTCCAGCTGAGGCCAACACATACAGGGCCAGACATAGCCCAGGAGCCAAGGCAGAGAGAGGGAGGTGAGCGACAGCAAGGCCGCCGGGACAGTAAGGCCTGAGAAAGCGCAGCTCCACCCAGCCCAGCTAGACAACAAGAGCAAAGGCCAGGCTCCTTAGAGACCAGCCTGCTCCCAGTAGCTCCTGGCATTTTCCTGTTAACAGGGCCATGGGGCCTGCAAAAAGCAGCAGTGCCACTAGGTCCCCTCACTTGGAAACTAAAAACAGCAGCAGCACTCCTGCTCATCTCCCACTTGAGGCAGACCACCCCAACTGCTTCCAAGTTCTGGGCCAGTAGTGACTACCTGGATAGAGCCACCATCACTGGAAACTGAATCCCTCTCCAGCTGGGCATCTGTGACAATCACTCCATCTAGTATGGGTAGCAGCCCCAGCCCAGCCACGTCTACCTGGGCCCAGGAGGCTCAATGGCTCCCTTCTGCCCAACCTCTACTAAGGCTACTCACCATGCTTTGAACACAGCTACAAGTTTTACCAAGTTTACAGGCCACACCAGTTACCTAGCCTCTGGCTATTCCCCACCAGCCTTAGTCAGACCAGCCCTCTGTTCTGCTTCTAAACACAGCACTCCAGTCCTATCCTCTGGGACCAAGCATGGCTAGTTAAACAAAAGCCATGTTCCAACTTTCTGTAATGTTCTCTTAAAGGGCCAGTGTCACAATCAGGTCTACAGAAACTTAAAGGTACAGATCCCCTTTTCTGTACAGGAAACAGGAAAAGTGAAATAATAACCCATGAGTCATGATCAGATTAGCAGCCTTAGGCTTCTAAGGGAGATTTCAGGCAAAAAAAATCTTAAGAGTCAAATCTAAACTTCACTTGAAGGTCCCAAAGCACCCGAAAGAAAAACAGTGAGACTAATTCTTGTGTTCAGACTATAAACGGCAGGGAACATTGCCAGCTCTGAAAAAATCACTACTTACCAGATACAAGGCTCAGCTCTCCTGGCACTGTCTTGCTCCCACAATGCCCCAGGTAGGTGGTACCATCATCCCATCTTCCAGATGAACACTGAGGATTTCCCCAGGATTCAACCTACAGAGTTCAGTGTAAGCAGAGGACCCCCACGCCTGCAGCTGCCACCGCCGCCACTCCCTCCTAAAAGACCAGCTTTCTCCCATCCCAACCTTAGGTCTCACAAGATCCACCCCTTCAGTACCTTTCTTACTAAGAAAGGGCGGCACTAAATCATTAGTCTAAAGTGCCCAGCCATTGGGCTTAAAGCTGAGCCCCAAAGCCCTGTGAGGTCTTTTCTGCTACTTCCTCTATCTTACATTATGACAAGAGCCAAAAGGAGACAAACACCAGGAGAAGGAGCACCGAGAGGCAAGAGGATGGTCTGCAGGCTCTACAGGGTAGGGACACCCACACAGAACCCCAGTTCCCTCACAACAGGTGGTGTGGACAGAGGCAACAGGTGAGATCCAATGTCTTTTTTAGCCCAAGACTACTCAGAACTGTCTACAGAGAACTCAGACTGTCTACAGAGATGGAGGGGCTGAGAGCCACAAAACGGGGCTCTCCCCCTACCTCCCCCAACACTTGGGCAAGGGAAGAGAGGGGGGGAGTTACTTGACTGCCTGGATCCTGGGACCTGGTCTGAGAAGGCTGCCAAGAGTCATTCTGACCCACAGTGGCTGAGTTTAATGGATGCTGTGTAGCTCACCCTGACCAGGAGGAAACCTCAGGCCCAACATTGCAGGGGCTAAGCCCTGAGGATTGAATACCTCACTGTTTCTACAGAGCCTGGAAATCAGGTCAGTCTGAGGATCCACAGCTGTCTGCACTTAAATCCGAGCATACCACTCGCCACTTTATCTCCGGGCCTCCCTCAGTTTCCCCATTTGTAAAATGGGCTATTTCAAAATAGCACTTCCCAGAGTCCAGTCTCCAGCATGGCTGAAGGAGTTGGCATGCTGGGAGGCACACATCAAGGACAAGTTTCCAGGGTAATGGTGTGGGCACGCCATTTTTCCTCTGGGAAAGAATTTTCAGAGATCCCTAGCAGGATGACTGAGATGTCTGCCTTTCCCTGGAGACAATGAAGTCTGAGAAAGGATAAACGAGCTAGCCAAATCTTTAGAAGCAGCACACAGCCTGCCTTGGTGTCCAGCCCCAGCTGAGATCCAATGAGCAGGCAGAGGGCAAGAAGGAAGGGGCCCTAAACCTGAGGGTCTTGTTGGGAGGCAACCTAAGGCTTCATCTCCCATGGTAGATAGAGCCTATTTCACATCTGACTTTTGGGTCTCAGCCCCCCACTTCCCAAGTGTCTCCCTACCTTCTGAGTTCAACTAACTTGTACATATAAAGTGCTGCTTTAGCCACAAAAACCACCTACAGCTGCTGCACACAGAGCCTCCCCAGGAGCCAGGGACCTCCACACCACAAACACCTTAAGATCCTCCAAGCTTGAGGCCTTGAAGCAGGGTGCATCTGATTAGTGTGGGCCAGAAAGGTGTGGACAGGCCCAGGGCGAAGCTCTGCATGCCTC
This sequence comes from Cricetulus griseus, assembly GCF_003668045.3. NCBI lineage: Eukaryota > Metazoa > Chordata > Mammalia > Rodentia > Cricetidae > Cricetulus > Cricetulus griseus. The sequence goes on along the minus strand of NC_048599.1, from coordinate 147,571,395 downwards.
TGCTACAATTCTGGCCATGTTTCTTAGCAACTGCAAGCAAGCCTTTCACTTTCCAAGGCATCGGTTTCCTTGTGTAAAAAAATTAAGTAATGTATCTCCCTCCCCTGAAGACAGCACAGGGACAAACAAGGGTTAACCAAATGCAGAAAAGGTATTTAACCAAACAAATAGGACCCCCAAAGACTCAAACTCTTCAATTACTCACTCAACAGGCACTGTGAACCCACCAGGGCTCTGCTGTCCCTAGCCCTGTACACCAAATCAAAACACATTCTAAATTGGGACAGAGGTAAAGGGGCTAGTGACCAAAGTCTGTTGAGACCTCAAAATCTGCCTGGAAATTTCTATCATAAAAAAGTCTACCTCCATTCTGAGTAAGATCTCCCCCTCCCCCCAGAGAGGCCACAGACCCAGTAGGCTCTGATATGGGGCCTAGGAACCAGGGAAAAGCACAGGAGTAAAGAATGAGAAAGTAAAACACACCCAGGGCAGCAATGAGAGGAGGAACCAGAAGGCTGCTGAAATTTGGGGGCTTTCAGCACCACTGAGCAGGGCTAGGTCACCCGAAGCAAGCTAGGGAGCCTCTGAGACAGCTTTTGTCCCTGCTTCCTCCTCCTGTTCGATACACAGGGTTTCTGATCACCAGGGGCCTTTAAGTCGCCACCACCAACACCATCTGAGACCCAGGCTCTTATCCATACCAGGCACTCTCATTCCTCACAGGTCTCTGTCTTAACTTTCCTCCAGGCTCCACAGGGCTCTGGTATTGGAAGCAAATGCTTCTCTGTGGTGATGTCATTCACCCCACCCCACCCCACCCCCAGCTTTAAATACTCCAGTGTGCTCACAACTCCAATTCTGTACCACTTCCTCCCTAGGAGCTCCAGACTCCTACCTCAAGTGGGAGACATGCCCGCACCCTCTCCATGCATGCCCCAGAGAAGCTCAGGCCTAAAAGGCCCCTTTCCCCCACAGGGCCAGCAGCCTCCCCTGTACTAGATACCCCTACTCCACTAGAACTTCATGGAACTCTTAACACCTTCCAATGGGTGCTGCAGACGGCTCAGTGGTTAAGAGCATTTGTCGCTCTTGTACAGAACCCAGGTTTGTTCTCCAGCATCGACACGGTGGCTCACAACCATCTGTAACTCCAATTCTAAGGAATCTGACACCCTCTGACCTCAGTGGGCACCAGGCATGGTGCATACATGAGGGCAAAACACTCTGACATGTTAAATAAAGTTAAACTAAAACAGCAAAAAAACTTCCAATGAATGATTCCTGGATAACTGCAGTACTACTTGATGAACTCTCAACTACTCCCCAAGTGGGAGGGGTTGAAGTCTGCTCTAAAAACACTTTACTTTTTACTAGTGTCTGCCTGTGCTGACCTTATCTTATCCAGCAATGCCCTGAGGTTCTTTGGCCCACATCTGCCTTGGGGATGATGCTGCACCTGCAATCAGAGTTCTTACTCTATCCCACTTTCAAATTAGACGGTTCCTGGAATATATCTTCCTTCCCAGACTCCTTACTCCACGCCAGGTCCTGCCCTGCCTCTATCACTCCTCTGCAAAACACCTGGCTTCTTTTCTTCTGAGCATCTTGCTCATGCAGCCAACAAATATTTACTAGGTGCAAACTATGTGCCAGGTCCTGTTTGAGACCCTGGGAAACAGATGCTGAACAAAGCCAGTCCTGGGTTTGTAGGCAGTTGTCGCTTGCTTACTTTTTACCGTCTTCCCATAAGGGAAGCTGTGTGTGGCCAAGGGATAAGGCTGTTGAGTTTGCCCTAAGAGAGAGTTTGATACAATGTAAACTCTATTGATGAACCAACACATGCAAATCAAGGACCAGAGTAGCCAAGGAACCAAATGCAGAAAGACATGAAATCCAGGGCCCGCCGTGCCCTTAGGTGATAAGGAAGGGCTTCAGGGCTGCAGGACCCTAGTGTCTCTGTCCTTGGGGACTGCCAGATGCACTGGAGAGAACAGAAAGGTGATGCATACCAGAGTCTCAGAGAAAGCCAACCTTTACCCTTCCTTCAATCTTCGGGTTCTGATGTTCTCTGCTCAGACAGGAAGGAGAGAGTGGCCCTTAGTGTCTGGATCAACACACATCCCAGAAAGTAAAGCTTCTCTCCTGCAGTTGTAACTGCAAAGACAGTTCCATTAAATCTGTCACTGAGGCAGTGGCAGGGAGAATTATGGGGGTTTGAGCAGCAGGTAGCTTTGGCGAGAGCCCAAGAAGAGGTCAGTTAAAGCCCCTCCTTCAGGTGTCACCTTCCTAAACTGTAGCCTCTCTGGGCCAGGATCAAAAGCCAAGGCATGGGTACCCAGCTTCACCTGCTGGTTTCCTCTTGTCCCCAAGGGCAGGGCTTGGCTCCTATGGCATGGCAGCAATCTACCCAGTAGCTCCACCCCTATGCCCCACCCCACTCTGTTGAGAGTAGTGGGTATATGGAGAGATGTGGGTTAGGCCTCAGTTCACCACTACAGTGTCCTCCTAGTAACACACCTCCAAGGAGAATTAGCCCCTCAGCCTCCAGCCCTGCCCCAGCCCCCACACTGGCTGAATGCACAGGACAGGGAACAGGAAGCTGTGTCCTCTTCCCTCTTCCCTGCACATGCAGGCACAAACCTTGGCAATGGTAGGAGTGCAGGCCCCTCTGCTGACCTGAGCACCTGAGGCCCAGGAGCCAGATGAGGCTTCCGAGGATGGCTGGACCTCCAGAGAGTGGCACCTCCAGACCGGCTGAGGATCTTGCCAAGGTTGTCACTGAGGAGCCCAAGGCCACAGAGGCCCATTCCCACAGGGTGTACAGACCCAGATGGCCAGGGTGGATATCTAAGAAGAGGGGAGCCCAAAGGGCTCCCCCTTAGCACAGAGCACACGCTGAGTCCATGTCCTCCACGCTGAAACTCCCCAAATGTCTTAAACACACAGAGGCAACAACATCTAGAGATTTCCAGGCTCCCAGAGAACAAGAGAAAAATTACAGTCTTCCAGACAGGTAACCAGAGGCTTCCAGGTCCAAGAAGTCAGAAGGGCTCTTAAAAGTAAACAGCTTCTCCTAGCCAGCGGCAGCAATCTCCCAGGGCCTCTGGCCAGTGCAGGACTAGCAGGAGCAACTCCAGGAAGCAGGAGCCTCCGTCCTCCCAAGCACCTCCCCTGGAGTGCTGGCTCTGCCCCCTGGAGTCCCGCCCCTGGGCCTTTGTGCTAGCCAATGCCCAGAAGCCCCAGTTGGATGAATTCTGGTCTCAGACCAAAAGATCAGTCGTGGGAGGGCCCTTCCCATTCTCCACCCCCACATCCATTATCACCCAGCTTCATTTTCTTCATAGCAGGGATCTGAAGTCATCCTGCTTTTTTTGCTCTAATTTCCCCCTCCCTCAGGAACCTTATCAGTCCAACCCAAAATCCCAGAACACCTTGAGGAGCAGAGTCTGCCCAAAAGTAGGAACTTGATAGGCAATGGCAATCTGTGGGTGTATTTCCCTAGCTGGTCTGAGACAGGCCAGCCAGAGCTATATTAAGAAGGAGCTGGAGCATCAGAGATTTGGGGGAATCCTCGTACCTCTCCACCCTCTCCCCACCCCAGCAGTCCAGATCTCCATCAGACTGCATTGCTCCTGGGAACTCTCTCCTAGCTCCGCCTCCCATTCTCCCAGGCCTGGAATGGGCCCTGCCCTTCTCTTCCCAGGCCTTGTTGCCTTCTATTGCTACTGGCTTGAGGAAGGAGAGATGAAGTAGTCGGGATGGGAACTGGAGCTTGGTCCCCACGTGCCCTTGCAACCTCCCTCCAGGCTCCCCCATCCCAACAGCACCTTCCAACTATGGCTGAGCTCTAAAGGGTACTGTGGGTTCAGCTGGGCACACACTGCAGGAGGGAGGTGAATGGAAGACAGCCTCACTTTGGGGATCATCATTTAGCTCACTCCAGCAGTCAGAAGAAAAGCCAGGGCAAACACCCCTCCCCCTTAGCAGCACTACCACTTCGAATCAGAAATTTTTTTAAGCAACACAGGAGAGTGGTCCAGAGAAGGGTAGCGTTTGCAGACCACAGTCACTGGAACAGAAGAACCAACGGATGCTCAGTTCCTGCCAGGTGGGCACAGACAGAAGATGCCCTCTAGCTGAGAAGGCCCTAGGTCCCAGACAGCCATTGTCTCACTTTGGGATGGTTTCTCTACTGCAGAAAGCAGCTGGGCCAACAGGACAAGGAGCTAAGTTAAAGGCAGCAAGGTAGGCAAGCTGGTGAGCTGTGAGCAGTGCCCAGATGTCTAGGAGCCCAGCTGGCTCCATTTGGAGCTCTGTCCTCAGGTCGCACCATATCCAGCCTCACTGTAACGCACTACTGTAACACTGTGCCTCTGAGAAGGTACCCCTGAACAACTTTTGCTTGGTCACCTTTCCCATACCACAAAGGCAAGCCACAGCACCAGGCTCTACTGACTAAGCTTCTAACACCAAGGGGTCAACCCCTTCACTCGGAGCCACTAGGCTGAAGGGCCGGTCTAGAGCTTCCCCTTGTACCTGCTCGACAATTCCCATCTTCAAGGGCTTCAAGTCCCAAAGGAAAGAGAGACAGTAGAGAAGGCCCTTGCCCAGGGCCTTGCCTTCCTGGAATCACTGCAGGGTCCAGTCCATCCGTGGCAGGTGGAGTCTGCCCTAGACTGTGTCCAGCACTTACAGTGTGCAGGGCTCTGCAGGGGCAAGCAAAGGGCTGTTGAAGGGGCTGGACTACCGGCCCCAGGTGACTCTAACCTTAGGATACCCAGCTTACTCCATCTTGCTAGGCCCCAGTTCCAGATTTGGCTGTGTTCTGGGCATGGTGGGCCAACACCACCCCATCTGGCCACATATGTACCTGCCTGTCCCTCAGGAGACATGGCTGGCAGGCTCCTAGCAAGCTATGGTCTTCCTTTGGAAACCAGGCTAACCCTCCCAGTTTCCAAGTCTTAGTAACTTAGCAGGAAGAGGTGATAACATATTTACAGAGAATATGAATTAGACCCCTTAGTTCCACAGTGGCAAAGCCAGCAGGAAATGAGCAAACAGAGGCTGTCCTCTAAGCACCAAGTGCTGGCACCAAGCAGACCTTCTATCCCCGGTTTCATGATTGTGCATGCAGTAAAAGGCAAGGCAGTCACTTCCCACACTAAGTCAGATTCACAGAAACAGTCACTTGCACAAATGACCCAACTACATCTGAAGGCAGATGGGCCTCACTCAAATACTCCTTCCAACGGGAAGCCCTCCTAGATTTCCCCCAGGCAGGAAATCATTCCCTGCCAGGGGACCCGAATTTTCGTTCTTTCTGAGACACTGATCTGTACTCTAAGCTGGCCTCAAACTCAATTCTCCCGCCTCAGCCTCCCAAACACTGGGTTACTGTAGAAATCATAAACATGTGTCACCATGCTCAGATTTTACCTATTTTTTACTATCCTGTAGCAAACCAGGCCTTAGATCAGGGCTCTCTGCCCTGTGTGATAGCAGTCACAGGAAGGGTCACAGGTTACAAGAGCAGAGGCTAGACTGTATCCTAAATTGTATCCTACACTCAACAGCTGTCTGGCTTTGGAGATGGTGTATCTTCCACACCCTCCCAGCCCCAGTCAGGGGTGCACCCTCCTGAATAGGCCATATCTACCCCAGCACACTCCTCCTTCATAGCCAATGCTAGCAACCTCAAGACCCTCCCCTTCCTCGTGGCTATACCCCAGTCTGGTCACTCCACCTTTCAAAGCACAGTTAGGCTCCTCCCACGTAAGGGAAGTCTTCCCCACCCTCTCCCCTCATAGGCCTGTATGCCACTTCGAGATCTTCAAGGCCCTCCTTGGGGTCTCTGTTCATCTCTGGTTCAAGAACTCCATAATGCATAACACACACACACACAATACAGGCCAGTCTTCTCACCAGAGCTCAAGGCCCTGGCATTTTCTTTCTATCTGAAGTTGTCATTACCAACCAGGTAAGGCTCTCTGTAGTGCTCTTGAAACCTTCCCTGAAAGAGCTTCCCTTTCTGGGTGTGACAGGAGAGTGAGCCAAGTGGACTATGAAGACACCTGGAGGCCTTCCCTGCATATTCCTGGCTGTGTTCACTGTCAACATGACTAGATTTAGAATCACTAAGGTGATTGGTGAGGTACACCTGTGGGTAGGTCACTGAGGGTGAGGAAACCATCCACTGGCAGCCAGGTGTGCCTGCAGCGCACTTGCACTCTGGGAACAGCACTACTATGTCAGACTCTACCCCTAAGCTAATCTTGTCAAGTGTCAAGGGGCCAATGCCCAAGAACTGAACTCTTTGAAACTACCAGCAAAATACATAATACATATGGTCACACCAACAGCAAAAGTAATTACCACAGTTATACAGTTCTCTCTCTCCTTTCTACAGGCTGCTCTCTAATGACAGACACCCCACACACCCCTGCCAGGAGGCGCTGTGATAGCCCAGGGACAGCCTCAGGATGAGTCTGCAAGCCATTCAGGGCAGCACCAGTGGGGGACCACTGCAGAGGAATCAGCCAGGCTTGGCTCTTCAAGGACAAGGGTCTCTTAAGACCCTTGCTCTATACTGGGCTGATGGCAGGACGTGAGCTTAATGTCAGACTAAGGGCCAACTCTAGCACACAACAGCTGTTAATTTATGTGAGCACATCCATGCCATGCATGGCTTTATCAGCACCAACAAGAAACAAATGTGTCCTGGCACCTGCTCTGTGCCAAGCCGAAAGCGAGGAATTTTACATACATTATCTCCTTAAACCTCCAAGGGCTCTAAGCACAGGTACCCACACAGCATCTGCCTAAAAATGAAGCTGAAGCACAGAGGGGTAGGAAATGCTACCCTATGCTACACATAGTTACTGGTGGGAGCTGGAGCTCTGGGCTCCCCAATACTCATTACCCCAGGGCCTACTGCCTGTGCCTCTGGACTCCCCCTTGCTGTGACCAGTGCGCGTGCTTAAGGAAAACTGTCAGCCTACAGCCCTGTATTCCCTTCCCATTCCCCATCTTCTCACAGAAGCCCAGCAAGCTCCCAGCCCCTGGCCACCTCTGCCCTCCACCAGCCTGGATGCATCACCCTCATCTGCCAGGCCCCCAAGCAGGGCTTTGTGGTGATCATTGTGGCTGGCAGAGAAACCTGGAACCTTTTCCCCTACTAAGATGTTAACACATGTTGGCTCCCCAAATGTAATGTTTCCATTAAAGCATTTCGTGGGAGTAAATTCCCACCCATGTGATACCTCCTCTGAAAACACAGAGTAAATTTACTTGAACAAGCAATGAGACACGGTCAGCATTTCCCTTCCTCGGCTGTAACACTGCCAAATGCTAGGCAGCAATTCACAGTGTGCCAAGGATTGGATGTTATCAGGAGGCAAAGGACAGGGTGACCATAACCTATCCCTAGTGACTGTGCTAGCATTGCTCCCCATCCTTTAGAATTGTCAAGAGATAAAAGTCATTCACTGGTGATAGGGCCCAACCATCACCTTATGTCTACATTAGGCTACAAGTTAAAGTTCAAACATGGGGGCTGGAGAGATGGCTCAGAGATTAAAAGCACTGACTGCTCTTCCAGGGGTCCTGAGTTCAATTCCCAGCAACCACATGGTGGCTCACAAACATCTGTAATGAGATCTGGTGCCCTCTTCTGGCCTGCAGGCATACATGCAGACGGAACACCTTATACATAATAAATAAATCTTTTAAAAAAAAAATAAAAGTTCAAACATGAAACTCAAACCCCTTACATTGTGCCCTTATCCCCAACCCTTGGACCACCAATAACAGTGCCATGGGGTGACAGGGGTATCCCACCACTTTCTCAGATCCAGTGGCTGCCATAAGAAGTCAATCAACCTGCCATCTCTGCCCAGAGCACTGATCAGTCAGGGCTGAGCCCAGGCCCGCAAGCCACTGCTCTTCTTACTGATGCATGCAGCCTGACAGCTGGTCTACAGCAAGGTGGGTGGCATCCACAGTCCCTCCAAGGACTCCCCATGGCCCTGTCCTGCAGCCTGGGCCCTGCCTTGCTCCCAGGGTTCTTTGGGTCTGTTCCACAGGCATCTTGCACAGTGCTGCTATGAGCTGCCACTGACCACTTCACCAGCACAAACATCAGAGAAGGAACCCCACATCCAGTTTACAGATGACAGCATGGTCCCATTGGATAGACAGCCTTCCCAGGCTACCTAGCCAGGGTCCCAAGCATGGGCAAGACTCCTGTCCTCGACTTTAAGAAGCTGGCAGCTTAGTGGAAAGGGAAGGCACACCAAATGGTGTCAAATGAAAGCACACACAACAAGCCATGGGCCAGAAGAGGCTGCTTCACTGTCCAGTGTGAGGTCTAAAACAAAATGGGAACACTTCAGTTCTGGGAGTCAAGAATCAGAATAGTTACACGGAGAGGTGAGCAGCCCAGATCACCCCTTTCTGAGTCCTCCAAACTCTGTGCCTGGCACACAGGATACCTCTCATTGCAAGCCAATTAGCCTGGAGCTGGTCACTGACATGCGACAGACTTTTTACACCAGGGCAGCCCAGCCCTGAGGTAGGTGCCTTGAATAGTGGATGCCCTGTTTACAAGTGCAGAGTAGAACATTATTTCTCTAATCCACAGAACTTGTAGGGCCTGTTGTGTCTGACTCTGAGGCTTGCACTCCAGCAAGTACTAAGCCTCAGTTTCCCCACCTGCACAAAGGGTTTTGAAGCCTGAGTGACACTGGTTCAGTGGTTTCTCGCATCCTCTTTTCTGCTAGGGCCAGGCTTGCTGAGGATGGCCAAAGATATGGAATTCTAACTGGTGAGCTTGGTGGCACAGAGCCAGCAGAGACCCAGTAGTGACGGTGTTTCAGCAGAAACAGCTGAGCACAGCAAATAGAGCCACTGACCCAATTCAGCTCCACTCCGTCTTCAAGAAAATGATCGAGTTTAAATGAATAGGTTTTCCATGTCCCCAATGGCTTTGGAGGGATGGAAAGGGGAAAGGGCCAATCAAAAATGTTTTCTGGGCCCACTGGTGGTTATTTCTGAGTCATTAGGCCAGGGAAAGGCTTCTTCCTTTCCTTGGTGGCCAGAGGGGGTTGAACACAAGTGGGAAGCACTGGGGTGAAGTGAGAACCCCATAGGTAGACAATAAGGATGGATTTCAGCTTCATTAGCAACATTGTGGGGTGACACTCTTGGTCTCCTTATCTCTAGAAAGGGAGTCCTACAGCCCCCACATCTTCTGGTATCACTAGAGCAGATCTGGGAAAGCATGCTGTATGAGAGAGGTCAGGTGAACAGGAATGCAGGCCCAACGCTGTTGAGTGTTATTCCAAGAAAATCCAGAACTCTGGACTCTAAAGAGAATATTTGAAGTGAATGGTTTAGGGATATGTAAGTGCTTGCTAGAAATCAATGAGGAAGAAACCAGGAAACTGGAACACCATTCTACCCCAGTGTGAAGTCCAGCCTGGCTGTGGGCTACAGCTGGCCATGCGCCACCGAGGCCAAACCCTAGTTTAATGACAACACACGTAAGTTAATTTACTCTGTGACAGTGTTCAACAACCTCTTCCACCCAAATGCGCACTTACTGCCTTCTTTTCCTTTGGCTACTGAGGGTTTGGCCCTCTCCCCTCGCCCTACCACCAGACTGCAGGAAGGAGGGGGTCTGCCTGATCTGGTTTTACTTTTAGAAGATATGGGGGCCTACTTCCCTCCTGGGGTAAATTTCAGATTCCTTTTTAGCAAAATGGGGGCTTTGAGAGGGCCAAGAAAGAGAAAAAGCTTAGAGATGAAAGCATTACCAAGAGTCCCCGGGAGTACTCAAGAGCAGAGGGAACCTACCTGGGAGACAGCAGGACCCTCTGGGCTCTTGACTGGGCTGAGCCCAGGGAAGTCATCAAGGCTCCCTCCACCCCAGTCTCATGCCCTATACACAGGACATAAGGATCTGTGGGACCAGAGCGTTGCAGAGTACATGGCATGATGCCTGCCAAGTGCCTGGTAGGACGTCTGGCACATAGCAAGGGATCAAAAACTGATAGGTATTATTATTCCTGTTGTGTTATCTTTAGTGAAAAGCATGCCAGAGAATTCTGAGTGGGTGACTACAATAAAGAAGCACAACCAGGCAAACGTGTTAGCAGCTGAGGCCACCTATAATTAGCAGTCATTACATATGCAAATGCGCTGCTCAGCAGCTAGAGCCAATGTTGTCTGAAGTATGTTTAAATAACCTTTCCCCTGCTGCCCACCCTCCCCAAATCTTGCTTACACTATTAATTTCATTAACAAACATTTACTTCCTAACAGCAGATAGGAACTCATACATATTTGAATCACAGGCTTTAAGGACTGCGATGTGGCTAAGTGATACAACACTTAGGCTTTGCATTCCTTCAGAAAACAAAACTAAACACTACAGAGGTTTTAAAGGTTGAGCCTTTGCCTGCCCTCACTGCAGTTATTTGGGGGTCTGGTTCTGGATTCTGCAGCTACCAAAGTCCAGGCTGCTATTCAACACCTTCCATAGCCTAGATGGAGTCCTGGCTAGGTACAATGCCCAACCACTGCTCTGACAGAGTGCACACAGTGGGCCCACAGTAAATACTAGCTGACTAAACTTGCTTCCAGCTCCTTAGGTCAATGGAGCCAGATCTAGGATGGTCCCAGGAAGCAGAGTGTCCTGAGAGGTAGCTGAACTGTAAGCCCCAGAGCCAAGTCAGATCAGGGCCACCAACTGCTCTCCCAAACAGTCTCATCAGGAGAATATGAATGGTGCCAGGCCCAATCTTTACCATGGCTGTGTCAAGAATCATAGCAGATGAAGTCATCGCTCCCAGAAATAGAATGATTAAGAAGATGTGAGGGCACTGCAAACAGCAAGGCCGGACACACCCCCACCCCCACCCCCTCACACACTCCTCTCTCTCTCTCTCTCTCTCTCTCTTCTCTCTCTCTCTCTCTCTCTCTCTCTCTCTCTCTCTCTCTCTCTCACACACACACACACACACACACACACACACACACACACACACTCCCCACCCCCTCTTCATGTATTTCTCTGCCCTGGGAAGCCTGGCCTGACCAGGCCTGAGCTTCTCTGGGAAACAGAAAATATGGCAGGAGCCAGAGCTAGCACAAGGAGCCTAAAGGTGGGTGAGTGATAGAGCTACTGTTGTTTGGTATTTATTTTCTTCTTTTTTTTTTAAGAAGCTGGCACCTAAGGGGTAATTTCAGGGACCACTCTGCTAAGGTGCTCAGTTCTGAGCTTCAATAAAAGTTCCTAACATGCAACCACTTGGCATGCTCAGACAACCCCCACCCCGTTTCCTTTATTACTTCCTCATCCTTCATGTTCCCAAGGTGAAAGCCCACCTACTTCTTCTGGGCCCCACATTCCTATCTGTCCAAGAGGCAGGTCTGAGAAGCTGGGGGTTAGGGGCAGGAGGGGACTGAGTGGCTAAGGAAGACTTTTAAATCAAGACCCTATGCTCAAATCCTACTCTGTCCTCTTGCACTGACCCTGGGCCAGTGACCCCACTTCTCTGAGATTAGTTTTTTGGTCTGTAAAATACAAATAGTAATGTATCTATCTCACAGGGTAAAATGAAATGAACTGTGTATTTATTCACTGACACCACACTAGCCCTTACCCTAGGTACCAGAGACACAGGAAGGAGCAGGATATGGAGTCTATTCTCTCAGGCCTCTGGTCAAACGTGGGTCAGGCACAATGTACAGGAAGTAAGATGGGAACTCAAGTCTAGGTTCAAGCAGGAAGGAGTCTAGGATTAACATATCAATGAGAAGAAGCAAGGCCAAGAGGATACTGTTGGTGGAGATGGAACAACAGAGGCTGAGCTGCACTGCAGGGCAGGGTCCAGGGCCCAGTGCAGCAGAGAGCAGAAAGGCAGGCAGTCACTCTCACAAGTTCTCCAAGGGAATACGATTTTAAAGACTGTTCTAGTGTTGTCAGTAATGGGGGTCCACACATGTAATCCCAGCACCTGGAGGCAGAGACAGGAGGATGGAGAGTTGAGGCCTCCTGGGATATATTAAGGAGACCTTGTTAAAAAAATAAGCAACAACAACAAAAATCAAACAAAACCACCAATTGTTCTGGCACTGACAAGACTGGAGTAGAGGGGGATTTGGGGAGATCAGCCTAGGGTCAGCTACAGGAACAAGACAAATCTTCTATAAATATTTCTTCTTATTGTCCCTGTTACTACCAGCCCATCCTCTAACTACCCCCTACTCCCCGCTACTAGTTCTGCTGATCCTCAAGAGAGCCCAGGAATGGGCTGGGCTCCACACTTGCTTTTCTGTTGACAAAGAACTTGGCTTAAGCTCTAGGGCAGACAGTACCACAGTGCCTTAGGCCAGTAGTCAACTCACATTAGTCTGTGTAACCTAATCAGACATTTAAGGAAACCCCTTCCCCTACTCAGGGCCCAGTATTCCACCTCCCACCCAGCTACACAAGTTTCAGAGCTCTGCCCAGACAGTCCTGGTAACCTCAACTTGTGACTCTCTTCCTCCATGGCCCACCTAAAAACCCAGGCTGCCCTCCTGCCCGGCCTGGCCTCCCTTTGGAGCACCGAAGAGCTGGGTAAAAACTGTGGTGAGGACAGGCTTCCCAGGAATGGCAGGTACCTCTCCCACATCAACACGGGCAGGGACCACATCTGATTTTCTGTCCCTGTCCCCAGGGCTTAGCACAGGTGAACAAAAACAGAAATAACTCAATCCCAAGGATCCCTCAGGGGTTCTGTCTGCACCAGAAAATGAGACAACCTGCCTGCTTGGAGTTTGTGTGAAGCGTCTTGGAAGTCATGTGCTCAAGACCCCTGCCCACCCCCCATGAACTCAAACTTCCCCAAGCCTGGCACAGCCCCAGAAGCTGCCAGCTGTGGGTGAGGGCAAGAGTGCTCATGGGAAAAGCACTTAACTGCACTACCTGCCTTCCAAGGCACCTGGTCCAGGCACAGGGACAGTTCTTTCTCTGCAGAGGGAAGTCCCTGTGGTGTGGTAGAGTGGGAGTTTAGAGGTGGCAGGGCCTGGAATTTGTGCTCAGAGTTTCTGATTTTAATTATATCTGTATCGAAAAAAAGACTTAAGCAAGATAAATAAAGAGAATGGGAGGACAGCAGTGAAGCCTCTGATTAAGAGCTGGGTAATATGGATCCTGTCACCACCTAGAGCCTAGAGTGCTGCCTGACCTCAGGCCAGCACCCATAACACACAGAGAGGGCAGAGCTGGGGAACAGTCAGGAGCCCAACCTTAGATACAGGCATTGGGGGTAGCAGACTCTTCAAGGCCACTCGGGTAGGGGTGGGGTGGGGTGGAGGTATTCTCCATTCTCCTCATGCTTTTGCAGACATTGAGGCTGGAAACCTCTGGCTTCATGACTGACTGCTCCACCAATCTGTGATTTGGGCTGGGCGTTGGTGGTGCTTACCTTTAGTCCCAGCACTCGGGAGGCAGAGGCAGGCAGATCTCTGTGAGTTTGAGACCAGCCTGGTCTACAAGAGCTAAATTCCAGGACAGCCTCCAAAGCCACAGAGAAACTCTGTCTTGGAAAAAAAAAAGCCAAAAAACAAAACAAAACAAAAAAAAAAACAAACTGTGATTTGGAGGATCAGCTGCCTCAGGCCCCAGCCCTAAGGTTTTGCATACAATACAGGGATAATTAAAGTTTAAGCCTGAGGACAATGGGAAGGACCAGGCACCAGGTTGATTTTCTATAAAGTCAAGTGAGGATGTGACAGCCAGTGGAGAAAGAAGAAAGGGAAAATTATACCTATAGGCCTAGACAGACCTGAGCCAGGCTAGAGGTAACCAAGGCTCTGAGGAGCAGGAGCCTACAATGGAAGGGTAGGAAGGACAGGGCACAAGGTCCAGCCAAGGCCCTCCTCAGCACCACAGGAAGGAACTGCCCTGTAGACAAAAGAGCAAATGCTAACAGCAGCAAGATCACTCGTGTGGACGGTGCCACCCCACTGCTATATAGCCGCACCACTGCCCAAGAGCAGGATACAGGTGTCACTGTGGCATCTCTTAAGCCACTTTTCTTCCCTGGACAGAGGGTTTATTTATGCAGCAAAGCTGGGGAAAGTACGCATGGAGCAATGAACACAGCTGGAAATTCTCAGGGCACCTTGGGCTAGCCTCTAGCTGACATGCTGGTCCATGACAGCACTGCACACCATTGGGACTAAGCCAGCCCACAACCAGGCAAGCACGGTACATTCAATAAATGCAAGTGGGTCCCATTGTTTCTGCTATGTCCCTTTGCAGGAAGGCCTGGCCTAATGCCTTCTAGTCACCTGAACTTTTGCCAACTACACCATAAAGAAGTCTACCCAGAGAGCAGGCTGTATTGGTCAGCATTCATGTTTTGTTTAGCCATACAACATACGACATTTTTAAGTTTTGAATCAATTGCCAACATTTAAAGACGTGAAATTTTTAAATGTCACAAAAAAAAAAAAACAGCTCTAGGTCTTTCTCTTCCAAAACCAAAGTTCTACCACCAAAGCCCAGCAGCTAGCTGTCATTGTCCCCAAAAGGATACAGCCCTACAGGCTGTCACAGTTGTAACCATAGCTGTCAAGTGGTTCCTATGTCACACGGGCAAGGCAGGGCCCACAACACATCAGACCTCTCCTAGAGTCACACCAGCCCCTTACACACAACAGAGACTTGTCAACACGTGTAGATAGAGGGGGAAAAAACGCAGATAAAACAGATAAACCCTGGGCCTTACCACGCCCAGGACTACTCCACTGCCATACTGCTTCTTTGCAAAAGCCCTACCTTAGCACGTACAGCTGACAAGCTCCACCCCTAGCGCCCCTCCCACAGGTGGGTGGGCTTGCAACAGGACACCAGAGTAGTCTGTTAGGCTGTGTCTAGACCTCACTGAATCACTGAATGGTCTTTGTTTAAAGGTTAGGCCTTTTAGTGTCTAGGCAAAGGAGGCCCACTGCTCCTGGCATCTCTGTACATAGTGGCCAGCCCAGACAGACCCCCAAGACGGCTGTGAAACTGAAAAGGAGAAATCCAATGGCAAGAGCTCACAAAGTCCAGGCTTCTTGGATGCTGCCTGCAGGAGGCCCAACCCTCTTTGTAGCTGGTAACCAATTCTTCCCTCTTTCTTTCCAGTAAATGAAACTCCACAGGGTTATCAAGGTCAGAGCTGTATTGGCAGGAAGGGTTCTCTTTGTTGTTCTACCTCAGACTTACCCCAAACACAGACAATTGTCCCCAACAACCAGATCCTGCTGGGTGGAGACAAGGACCAGGCAGGTGCTTCCTGTGGTCCCCCAGGAGTCCTGCTCCCCTGGATACGGATTCTCTGTGGGCTTGGCTTCCTGAAACTCCATCTTAGCATGAAGTTTGGGAAGAAACAGCTGCCAGTCCCTAAGAGTGTACCTACAGCCCAGGGAGGGTCAAGGCTCAGGATGGGCTTGGTCCCTTGTGGTGGCTGAAGATGTTACCTCAAGCTACTTTCCCCTCTGTCTCAGTCTCCTCACTTGGAAAATAAGGAAATAAATACCCAGTTGGAGAGATTCAACCTCCTAATGAGACCCAGAGGAGCTGTGGGAATCGCAAAGTGCCACGCCAGAGTTAATTATTCCAGCACCTGGCGCAGGGCACGGCGTGCAGTAGGTGCTCAACGAGTCTGTTTATTCAGCTTGAGCTGTGCCAGGCTTCACACTGGGTGCCAGAAGTGGAAAGGAGGTCTAGGCCGTCTATGGGAGGTCTGCCCTTCAAGGGTTAGAGAGACAATGGTCATATATGTCTTGCATGTAGGAACTGCCAGGAACCAGAATCCTGTGGGACCCAAAAGAGGGGCCGTGGGCTCCTTGAGGCAGGGGTAAGGGATTTGGGTCTTACAACCTCCACCACTGTCCTCTGTCCTAGTTCAACAGTGGCCAGGCCTGCTTGATGGTTTCACTTACACATCTGTGTCACATATGCCAGGAACCTGAAAATGCCACAGTACTGCATAGGCCACGCTTTCATGGACACTCAGTAGTCCTTACACATGGTTATAGAGCAGACTATCTGACCCAGCCGAGAGGGCATGCCTGCCTGTCCTACACAGGCCGTGGCCACCAGCAGTTTTTAAGAGTTGTATGGCTGACAGTTCATTCTGGCTCTTCTATTCTAGCCTCAGGACCTCGGACAAATCAACAAGCCCCTCTACACCCCTTTCCCAGCACAGAAGGAAGCTCACCTCTAAGGCTTCTGACTCCAAAAACAAAGCACCCGGCACAATAGGGACCACACTCCCTCAGTCTCAGTCTTCACATCTCCTTACCTGCTGCTCCTGTACTGTAGAACTGGTGCCCTCTCTCCCAGCCTCCCTTTTCACCTCCCACATAGCCTGTCCGAGAAGACAGAAAGGTCCTAGCCCTCTGAAGCCTTATGTTCTCACTGGATTCACTCTGCTTGTCTCAGTGTCCTTGTCCTGAGGGACTGATTTCTTTCAAATCCCAAATACTCTCACCACCTCACCCCTGATTCCTTGAAAGCAGATGCAACTCCTGTTACACTCTGCCATAGACAGCAGCAGGAAGAAGCAGGCCAGAATGTCCAGCCCCTTGTACATCCCTTCCTCACTTGGCCCTGACAAATCTCTGTATCCCTGGACCTCAGCTTGGCTATCCAGAGTGAGGCAGAGTGCTATTTGTAGGTCTGGGGAGGAGCTAGACTCCCAGTGTCCTGAGGAAGTCCTTTTGCTGTTGAGAGCAGATCCAATAGGAATCCAAAGAAATGGCTCAAGAAGCCAGGCAAGGGGCACCAGGGAAGCAACAAGCCCTAAGCAAAAGGGGTTGGGACTTGAAGTACGGGTAGAGCAGAAGGCATCTGGACAGAGGGGATACAAGGCAGGGAGCACAGTGTGATGGCTTCAAGCACCTGCTCCATGCCAGGCAGGCACCTGCTGTAAATTTCATCTAACCCTCAAGACTCCCAAGAGCCAGGAACTGCTATCAATCACCCTCACATCTTACAGCAGAGTTAGACCTGACAAAGACCCTGACCTGGGGCATCGGCATGAGTAAATGAGAGCCCAGGGCACAGGGGGTTGGGGGCAGCAGGGCAAGAAGAGTCTGGAGGCTCCAGAGGCTCATTAAGCCCTAAGTCAACCCTGCAGAGCCACTCTATCGTATGCAGACAAAACCCCAGGGAATGCCTGGCAAACAGTCTGAGGACCCCAGTCCCCAGCTTTCTTTCACAATTTGCCTGAAGCCTGAAAGAGGCTGCTGCTGAGGAGCTGGAGAAGGCAGCCAGTCAGGAGGCATGCTCAGTGGCCATACCACAGGCTGGCAGGAGCTGTTGCCAGGGCTGCTGAAGAGTCTGCCTTCACAGGCAGAGCGCTTTAGCACATGCTCTCTCTGGGCTCCTAGCACAATGTCCAGCGGCAGTAACCTCAGCCATGGGCTTCAAGCTCCTTTCCCAGAGAAGTTTAGTGACGAGGGCTCATAGGCAAGCCATCTACCATCTGAGATGCCTGCTCCTCTGCCGGGGTCAGGAGAAGTAGAGCTGAAAAGGGGGGAAAGAGGCCAGATCAGACTGGCCCCTGGGTGGTTATGGTCCAGACTACTGTTAAGGACTATGTATGTAGTCCAACCTGACACAGAAGACGAATTCCTAGGCCTGTGAGAAACATGAACATGAACTGAATCCACCCAAGTGCAGAGTCACAAAACCAGGAGTCCATGTGCTGAGATGGCAACCAGAGGTCTAGAGTGGTCTTATGTAAACTGTACTAGAAAGGGTGCAGTGTTCCCGAGAGCACACCAAGAGGCATCACAACCCTGTCTGAACCTGCCCAAGGCTCACTCAGGTCCTGAATTCTACCTGCACTAATGTCACTTTGATCCTTCGTGACCCATGAGCCAGTAAGGAAGCTGCTGGTCCCTGCTATGAACACACTGGGGTATGCTAGGAATGAGCTGTTGCTCAGTGCTTCTCAGCAGGCCACCAGCAGGAGATGGTCTGCAGGACTGCTTGCTCTGTGTGTCCACAGCAGTCTGCCTGACGACACTTCTCCTGGGACTCTGGGTGGAAAGGAGTCCAAGCTCCCTGCTCACAGCAAATCTTCAGACTAGAAATCCAGCCACCTTGACTTAGGAGCAAGACACTGCTGCTCAGGTGGGCACCCTGAGACCAGGCTCCAAGAACTCCAAGTCTACTTGGACTTAATTGGGTACCTATGCATACTAGTACAGTGGCTGAGATGCCTAGCTGGGACAGAAATATATAAGAACAAATCTCAAATCTTCCCATGGTCCATGGAGAGGCAACATATGTGCATGGTGGGGGAAGCTTAATGAGTTACCTCCCACTTGACATCTTCGTTGGCCCAAGCCTGTCTCCATGGAACATCAGAAGATGCCTATGAAGAGACCTGGGAAGAGAACTCGGTCTCTGAAGAGACCGAGACAGGGCTGCTAGGTGATCCTAATATCACACTGAAGAGCACGAGCTGGCTGTATAGGTTAGTTCTGTCAACAGGACACAAACAAGAGGGAACCCTACTTAAGAAGATCCTCTATCACTCTGTTTTGTGGGCAGCACCACCCTGGGCATGTATGGTCTTTGCTTATACAGAGAGCAAGCCATTTCTTCATGGTCCCTCAATTCCTGCTTCAGGGCCTGCCACAACTTAAGAGGAAACAAATCCCTTCCTCCCAAAGTTGCCTTTGGTTTGGTCATGGTGTTGACCATAACAGGGAGGAGGAAGCAGTACCAGAAGGGAGTCCTGCAGCAAAGCATCCTCCTTGCTGCCGATTCAGCCTCTCTAGGGCAGCACATGGGGCACTGGGGCACTGGGGCAGGGCAGTCCCACAGGTAAGTGCCTTGTTGTTTGCTTGAAGAACTAAACAGAACTTTTGGGGCTCTTTAACCAACCCACATAAACACTTAGCCTCTAGCCATGGAGGGCTGCAGTTTATATTTGGCAAGGGGACAGGGAACAGCCAATCAGACCCAAGTTTGTGCTGAAATCTGACTTCCAGCTAACAGCAGTAG
Organism: Cricetulus griseus; assembly: GCF_003668045.3. NCBI lineage: Eukaryota > Metazoa > Chordata > Mammalia > Rodentia > Cricetidae > Cricetulus > Cricetulus griseus. The sequence continues at coordinate 147,552,338 of NC_048599.1, read as the reverse complement.
CAAACACCAGTGAGTTCCTGAGACTCAACAGCCCATCTGGCCCTGCCCTACCAGTATCCACAGGGACACACTGAGGCCTGGCTCCCAGCTGCAAGTAGGGCCTGCACACCCAGTTCCAGGGTTACTCTGCACCTAGGAACACCAGCGTACAACCCTACCTGCAACACCATCACTCCCTATCCTCCAGAAGCCTGGACTGTGGGGAAAGAGGAAGGCAGGGCTACTATCTGGGATCTCTGGATGACCCAGAACTGGAAGGGATACACACTCCAGAGCGGATCACAAACCAAGGGTCTGGCCTTCCCAGGCTGGTGTTCTTTGCACAGTTTCTCTGGCATGAAGATGCTCAGCCATCTCCAGAAAGCAGGGCAGCATGGCCTCTGATGCTCCCAAGGCCTTTCTTATAGCTCACAGGGAAGGCCCATTCTCCCCACCTGCTGCTGCCACTTCTGAAACCCCGGGGAGTCCAGAGATCTCAACCACCATCTCTGCAGACAGCCAGCAGGCCCCATGTCATCACAGGTGAGCTGGGATACTAGTAAGGAATAAGCCAACAGGCCTCACAGGAGGGGATGATGGATGTTATTTGCAAAGCCTTTTCACAAAACCATTAGGCTGCCATTAAGAGGAAGTCTAGTTTGGGGATACTGAGGTCAACACTCTGCTGGCACCCTACAGACCCCTAGTTCAACAGTCTCAGGAAGCTGACAGTCCTATTGCAGGAATGAAGTCCTTGACACTAGTTGCAGATGTACCTGCAGGTGCTAGCTTCCTGCAGCAGCTGGACATGCCTTAAGACTTAGGGTTATACAGGCCCAGGTTAAAACCCAGCCTGTCTCAAGGGCTATATGACCTTAGTCAAGTCCTCAGCTGTCTTCAACCTTGCTTTCCACACTTGTAAGAAGTTTATTTCCTAGAACTGTCTGAGGTTTAGGGACACACATTCTTTCATCCCCTGAATCTGAACCATGGAATGTGCATAAGCTCTTGTACCTGCCCAAGAAGCTCACTGTTCTACCCTACTCCCACTGGTTCAAACTCCACATCTGACTCACTGGGCAGTGCAATTACAATTTGCCTGTGGGACAATTTTATCCCAACCCTATGAGAGGCAAGGCTGAGTACCCAGCTTGCCTGGTGCCTGACAAGTGACAGGCTCACCCAACAATGCCCCCTCCCTCAAGATCAGGCCAAAGTTCCTTTGCTGTGGGCGCTTACTAACTCCTGGTTCCAGTCCCAGTAGCGCCCCGCTCTAACAGGAATCTCAGACCTGTTGGCATCTCCAGCATCTCACCACCCAAATGCTGCCTGTCTCCCCACTGCTTGGGACTTGCACAACTCTCCAGATTTTTCATAGTAACACCTTTTCAGAGTTTCGGAAGCAAACCAAAGTCATTTGCCAACTATTTTCTCCCATTAATCTCACAATGTATTTGCTATTTTCCATCCATAATGACTCATTTAGCAGCAACAGAGCAATTAGACAGACCACAGAATATTGATTTTCTAAGTGAAGAAATGTCAGCACAAACATCATTTCCTGCTTGTCTTGGGCATCTCTTGTTACATGATGGGGTGAACCCTGGGAGTGCTGAGGTGGGTCTACTGTCAGGATTCTGAGGCCTCAAACAGAAGCTCCAATGTGTGATGATATAAGATGATAAAATGACCACACATGCAATTCAAGTAGACTTCAAGACCCCAAGAGGCCTGTCTCATCACACAAGACGATGGAGAGTCTGGTCCAGGCACATGTGTCACAGAGCAGAATTCTGCTCATCGGTATGGCCTGTCTTCAGTGGGGTGAGGATGGAAATTCCATTCCCTTTTGAGATATAAGAAAGAGCTGGTCCCAATCCTGAATCGCCCTCCACCTCAGCACAGTCCCCAAGCCTATCAAGAGCATGTCACTTCAGGCTGCCCATCAACCTTGGGCTCAGAAAGGGCTGAAGGAAGACAAGCCAGCTGAACACTCATTCTCTCCCTCCCACCACCACCACAGCCCAAGACAACTGCCTCATCATTCTAGAACACTCTAAACCACTTTCCAAAACACAGGTAAGAGGAGGAAAAGGTAGCCTGTCAGGGGCAACCAGATGAGCAGGACATCTGGTAGTCTTGTGCCCACACTGACACAAAGTGCTAAAGCCAACCCCACAGTGGTAAACTATTAAACAGGGATTCTGCTAATCTCAAGTGGAGAAGACAGCTGGAGGAGCCACAGGTCCCCACAGCCCCACCCTAGCCAACAGACTGACATTTATCCAGGGAGCAAATGGTTCTTGGTAACTGCAAGGGAAAAAGCACAAGACCCAGCTGGTGAGTGTAAATTTAAAATGCAAACTGTGTGCCTTTGGGTGTGATAATTATTCTCTCTGAGCCTCTCCAGTTCATCTGTAAAATGGGATGATTCCTGTCCTGCATAAGTCCTAGCTGGTATGAAAGCCAAGTGGTGAATGATCTAGTATGCACCCCCACACTCACCCCCACACACACAAACTCACACAGAAATGCACCGCACCCTACCCCCTGCCGCTGCTACACACACATTAGGCAAGCTCAACAGAGGAGTTGGGACATGCCAGGGCCGGCACATTCAGCTCTAGCATGATAGCATGGTCTGTCCCTAGGAAAAGGCTGTCCAATTCGAGGGATATGCAGACAGATACTATGCAGTGTGGGCAGAAGGCAAAGTAGCCTGCACTTCCTCTTGTAGATTCAGACACATTAACACTTGAAGCTAAGGAATCATGCCTTGAAGAAACCTACTTCCTTTGGCTCACTGAATGCTGCCCACCTGTATGTACAATGGGATTCCCTCAGTCTCAGCAAACTGTAACACCTGTAAGAAGTTCTGAGAAACACTCCCATGGGACCTCTGGACAGCGGGGGAGTTAGGGAAGTATACCCCAGCTTGGAGAAACAGGACTTTCCCCTATTTCCAGTGGCATGTCAGGGAAGATCTATGCCTCAATGTCCATTTCTAGTATGAGGAGAAGCAAGAGACCACATATCAGAAGGAACATTCCTCTCAACAAGAGGCGATTAAAACAGGACTGGAGATCTTCAACAAAATCTCCTCCAGGCTACCCCTTCTGAAGTCCAGAAGCTGGGAGACTGGATTCCAAGAGGATCCAGGCAGATATGCCTGCCTACCTTACCCTCTCCTACTCCAAAATGCACTTCTAGCCACAGGTAAGCACCATGACCTTTCGGCTTCCAGAAAAGGGGGGCAAGGTCCCCACAACAGCTGCCACACATCTGAGAAGACTGTACAGGAACAGAGAGACCAGACTGTACATAGATACTTAACCCACATGTGCCAGAAATCCATTTATGGATCCCAGAAGGTATATGGCTAGCACAAGGGCCACATAGGTATAACACTAGCATTTCCCCCCCAAACAACTCAGTGACCCCACTTTTCTTTTAGAGAGAGGGCTCCTTGAAAGGTCAAGGACTCCAGGAACCACCGGCTCCTCTGGAAGAGCTCTGCAAACCCATTCATGGCAGACCCATCCATAATGGCACAGACTTTGCTCCCAGCAAGGACAGTGCTTTATTAATTATTCAGAGGACAGTACAATTATGCAAATCTGTGGACAGTCTCTGCCCAACTACTGCCTTCTGCAGGAGCGCCTGAGGGGGCTGGGGAGACCCAGAGCCAGAGCTGCTGTGTACAGGGGAGCCACTCATCCCACAAAAGGGACAGCAACTCCCAATTTCCTGGTAAGGTAAGTACTGGTCAAACCACTGAACTAGTGAGGGTGTGGACAGGACAGATTGATGGACGGACAGACAGACTCTCTCCCCCCTCCCCCACACACACACGTTGGAAACCACTTTAAAGATCCGTTCTGTGCACCTTATAATAACTTTTCCCAAAACAAAATCGCCCTGCCATTTGAGCCAGCAACGCCATTATGCAAGGCTTACTCCTACAGGTCCTGAAGGCAGGGAATGCATCCAGAGTTCCTTCTTAAAAACATGCTTCTGAGGAGAGGGAACACCTCAAGCTAATGTTTACCAAATGGTGCTCTGCAAAACACTCGGCAGACATTCACAGCTGCTCCTGGGGTTGGGGTGGGGGCAGGAAACCCTGGCTTAAACAAAGCAGAATTGGTGTCTTTACTGCAGGACCTCAAAAGGCCTCCAACCTGGGGCCAGGAAGCAAACAACCCCTGCAGAAGACAACATAGAGTCCCACATTTAGGAAACTCTGAAACCAATTTTGAGGTCATTCCTCACCCCCAGATGGCTTTAGACTAGGAAATCCCTCATCCCCAACCCATTACCGACAGCAAGAATATGGTGTACTGTGTGTACTGTGGAACTTGGTTTGGGAAACATTCTTACGGGCTGGGAGTGTGGCGGCCTTTCCCCTAGTCTGAAGAGACTGTAAATGTTCCCTACAGGTAGTCAGGCACTGAAATACCGTGGAGTAGGTTTTCATGACCCTTATCCACAGCACCAAAGTGACACATCAGGAACTCTGGGGCAAAGGTGGTATCACCTCAGGTATCCTGGACTGTGCCCACTCAGCCAGCCCTCAACAATTCACCTCTCACTTTGGCGAGATGCCACTACAGTCCACCATCACTATATTCTCTGCCCTGACTCCACAGGGCAGAGATCAAAGTCACCCCCACATCCTGACTTGGGGAGTGGGGTGCTGTGAAAGCCAACACCTTCCTGCCTTCTTCCTCATCACCCCCAACACAGACCCAAACACAGCTACTGCCCATCAGTGTCATCCCAAGAGGAACTACAAGGTTACTCAGCACAATGGAGGAAGCACAGACGAAAAGAACATACACCAACCTGCACTCCACGGAGACACTCATCCACTGAGAGCCCACCTCCACTGCCACGACCTCCATGAGACTTCACCACTATAACATCCTTTTGCAGAGTCCCTGGTGGCCTATAGACAGTCCCTAAAACTCTCCTGGTAGCTACCATGTTTTCATGTGGGAGGTAGAGAAATACACTGGAGAAACCCGAGTACAATCCCATCTCTGCCAATCACTGGCAAGTGACTTAACTTTGAAAACCTCAATTTACTCATCTATAAAACTAGGAGAGGGTGGCATTAGCCAGTGGTTAAAGCTTAGACCCTAACAATGGGCGATGGACAGCTTGGGTTTGGATCCCAGCTCTGGCAACAAGAGTGAGTGGATGAGGCCTGGCCTGTCATGAGCATGAAGCGCTGAGGAAGGAGCTGGCCTGGAAGACGGTTCACCATGTGACCAGTACACTAGAGGACCCTGCCTTTGTATCCAAAGAACTCCTAAGTCTCGAAGTCCACTGTGAGGCTAACCCTAGAGAAGAGACTCTACTGTCTGAGGCCAGTTTCTTCACTTATCAAGCAGGCGGGGATAAAGTAGGAGTAGGCCAGGGCATCAGCAATGGTCTATATTCACTGCACAAGAGCCTCAAAATGGTAAGCCATTTGCTATTATTAATATTATCACAACATGTAACATGACATGTGAGCCGAGACCCCATGGAAGACAGCTGACAGGGCTTTAGAGACAGGGCCACACTGGGACTCTGTTTTCTCCTCTGTGAAGTAGGGATGGTAGTAGCACCTGTAAGGGTCAGACACAGAAATGCACAACACCCGAGCATAGCCCATCTTCAGTGGCCACTTAAAGGTGATAGCACCAAGCACCAAGAGAAGGCTGCCATAGAGACAGCAAGACAGAAGGCATCTGCAACCTGCCTAGTTACAATGGTCCATAAAGCTCCAGGGGCTTCACGACCTAACTGCAATGAACCAGCCCAGCAAAAACTTCACACTTCAATGGGTGCTCCCCCCACGAATCCTGGGACTGCTCTACTAAAACAGGGAGTTTCAGGCTCAGAGGGAAATGGTAGTTGGCACAAGGCCTCAGACAGGTTCTGGGAGATGACTGTTCATCATGTGGTAGTGGGAACTACAGGGGATAGGGCTGGGAATAGACAGCCAAGGTTCAAATCCCAAGACCTTGCCTCACAAGCCAGACCACCCCCGACCCCCACCCCCGCCCCGCCCGCCAAGAAAGGGCCCTCTAGGCTGTGCTGAGAGCTCTGTCTGGTGTGGCAGGACACCCCTCCAGCCCTGAAACACTGGCTTGTCCTGCCCAGGGGCTTTGCCTTCATGGAACTGGGCTTGAATCACATGGCTGCCACTTACTTCCTCCCAGTAAGCGAAGTCACTTCTCTGCACCTCAGCTTCACACCTAGAACCAGGGAGTTAGAGTAAGGAATCCTGATGACCAGTATGGGCTCAATACTGGACCTGGAGATGGAGAAAGTGCAACTCCAGCTTTGCCTTCCCCTCTTTGAGCTCACTGGCCTGTTCCTTACTGTCTCAATGCCTGCACTCATCCAAGTACCTCCAGGAAGCCCAGAGCACTGGCACAATGACACTTTCCAAAGTGGGAGCCGGACAGTAAACACCAGAGCAAGAAGAAAAGCAAGTGCCTTCTTGATTAAGAGTAACCAGGCTGCTTCATAGAGACGCCGCAATGAATGCTGGTCTCTTTCTCTGACCCTGAACTTCTAACAAGAGGGCTCCTGGTTTGGAATGTTCTTTGAAAAGGCATTACAACCTTAAAGCAAATGGCAGGCACAGATAAGGGTGAAATCTCAGCTCTGGCTGGGCTCTGACCAGGGAATGAACTGCCTGAGCCAAGAGCTCTCCCAGGAGTGATGAGGGTCACTCACACACTGAGCTTCAGTTTCTAAATCTGTGAAATGGAAGACAAACTCCACCCTACCCCCTGTAGTGAGGAATCAAGAACACAGCACTCTGGAGGCAGAAGCAGGTGGGTCTCTGTGAGTTCGAGACCAGCCTGGTCTACAAGAGCTAGTTCCAGGACAGCCTCCGGAGTCACAAAGAAATCCTGTCTCAAAAAACAAACAAACAAACAAACAAAAAACCAAACCAAACCAAATCAAACAAACAAACAAAAAACAACAACAAAAAAATACAGCACTGGATATGATTAGACAAGCTGCTAGCATACATCTGGGTCACAATCTTTGGCCCTCTACAATAGTTCTCAACTTTGGGTAGCAGTTCTTAGACTTGGAGGAGACACAAGTTACCCAATCAAAGCATGTAATCCAGCAGGTCTAGGGTGGAATCCAAGAACCTGTATTTTACCAGATGACTCCTCCCCTACCTTGAACATCTGCCACAAACTCCATCCCAGACACTTCTGTGACTGAGTTTCCTAGCTGCAGTCTGGGGTGGGGACTGGAAAGAAGGCATACATGGGAACAGGAACAGGGGGCAGGGCCAGGAACAACCCATTAATAAATCTCCTCCCCAGCCAGAAACAGTAATTGTTGAGGCTTGGCCATTCTTCACATGCTAACAATCTGCAGCTGCAATACAATGTTCTGATTATGAATGTCAAAAAGACAGAGCATGAAATTAACTTCCCCTTAGTCAGTGGGCACAGGGAGATGCTACACTAATTCACTGTCCTCAGCAAGAAAACTCCCTACGACAATGTCTCATCTTATTAGGGTGTGTGCTACCCTGGTGCCACCTATCACTCTGCCCAATACTCTTTTACAATCCAGCCGGGCTGATGAACAATCAAGCGGGACCCTGCTTGTTCAAGAAAGGTCAAAACAGTGGGCAGGAGGGGTTAAGAGAGAAGGGGAGCTGCCAGGGCAGCTGTGAGAAGGTTAAAGAACCCCTAGCTCCCCAGTGGAAGCTTCCCACGGGAAAAAAGGCGGGAGATGGCTACAGTCACCTTGCAGGTGACACATACAGGGAGATGTACCAAGATATGGGAAAGCGGCACTCAGAGCATGCCTGTCACTCGTGCAGCCCCTGCTCCAGCCCGGCCAGACACACCAAAGTACCCATGAGTGCCAGCAGAAGGTGGGTAGCAAAAGCCTGCAGGTTACCTTTTGGGGATGCTCCAAGGCGCAGGATCTTGAGGCTGCCCACTGCCCCATCTCTCTCAGGAAACTTATGCATATGCAAAGTTACTCACTGGCAGTACTAAACACTTCCGTGCAGCACACAGCACTGTCAGTGCTCTGACCAGCCAGCCCAGTGCAGAAGCACTGACACAAGTCAGAGGCATGCAGGCCTCCTGAGCAGGCAAAGGTATTCTTGGCATGTGAGGCTTAACCTCCAGCTTTGGGGGTCACTTCTTAGTCTAAGAATGTCCAAGTAGTCCCCAGGAAGGGTGTCAGGTTGGACACTCTCTTCCTCCCTCTCCTGAGATCATACCTACTACTTGCCTAGCATAGACAGGGTGGCTTTCACAAGTACTTAGATCCCAAGTTCCAAAAAAAGGTCTATGTGTGTCCAAGGAGCTCAGATGCTCTTTAATTCAAGAGGGAATGGGAAAGGAGGCAGAGCAAGGTTGGAGGGGAAACTTGCCCTCGATTGTGTCAATTGCGTCACAGTCACTTCTGAGCCTTCTTAGGTAAGAAACACATGGGATCATGATGAGCAGGGGGCAACTGAGGAGGCATGGCTTGCTTACAGCATTCAAAGACCAGATGTCAGCATGAGACCAAGTACAGCCTCACCTTACTCATGGACCATAGGCTCCACATGAGCACTGATGGGGTCTGAGGGCGAGGAGCTGAGCCCTTGGTGGGGTTTGGCCATGGCAGCTATCTTGGGCTCTGCTTGGGCTAAGGGAGAGTGCCCCTTGCATGTAGTGAGGAGAAAATGGGCCAGTGAGTGTAGAGGGCAGGCCTTAGGTATGCCACCTGGAGCCCTGAGGATGGGGCAGCTTCAGTTCAATCCAGGACTGCTGCCCACACACTGGCAAAGGTCCTACAGGATGGTTGCTTACTCAGGGCCCTCCTCCAGACAGACTCATAGACAGCAAAAAATCTGCAACCATCAGAGCCTCTCTGGGAAGGAGCACTTTGTCCTTCACATTCTCATAGAGAATAGGGCTGGCAGCTCAGAGCAGGGAGAACCCAAACACAGGTTGCTACCCTGGAAGGCACCAGCCAGTCAGGGAGGTCTGTGGTTTTCCTTCTTGCCTTTTCAGTCTCCCTATGATCTCTAGTTTCCTTCTGTGGTCTTCAGAAATAGCCGTTAATTAGAGCCCAGTAATTAACTTTCTGGTTCAAATAATATTTTGCAAAGGAATTCCATTAAGGAGTCAATCTGCATATCCTCTGATATGGGGCCTGGAAATAGGCAAAGCTACTTGGGGAGAGAAGTCCCACAGGTACCCCTGCTAACTGCCACCAGGACCTGAGCTCACATGTGAGGTTGACAGGGGAGTCCAGGTGCTGCTACTGGATAAGTTATCCTCAAGAAGTTAGGTAGCTTGTTCACAAAATAGGCCAGCATGTCCACATGCCCAGACAGAACTTGGTATATGGACAGGAATGTGTACATGGGCACCCAGACACAGACTACACACACATGCATATAGAAAACACAGAGTATATGAAACACAAAAAGAGACACACATATGAAGAAAATACAATAATAATATAGTAGCCAGCACTTACTGAGAACTTAGATTGAATCATTTGCCTATATTTGACCTAGAGAAATCTTAAAACTTCATATGTTCTAATCGAACAGAATGCCAAACTGGTCTTTTGCAAATGTTTTATATCAAAATACCTAGACATATACATGTCATAGGCATACACCTTCCCAAGGACAGATGTACACTTGCAAAATATATTTAAAAAGCAGGCAGATATATGTGTGCTTGTCCAAAGGTAGAAGGTAGGCTTACCTAGCCTCTGAAACTGAAGCTGGCAGCCTGGGGCTGATCACTATCTTATTTCCACCATTCCTTAAAATATTATCCAGCTCAGATATCTAGAAGGTCCACAAGGGAGCTGCAGATATAAAAGGAAGGCAATAAAAATGAGAAGGCAAAAATAAATTGGCTTTTGCATGCATCCAGGTTGCATTCTGTGGCTTCCCTCTCCTCTAGAGCTGAGGCTCAGAGTCACACATGGCTCGAGCTAGGCTTGCCCATGCTCTTGAGGCTCCAAGTAAGGTGCCACATAGGGAGGCAGTATGACTACAAAAGGCCTGGCTGTCATGTGGCCTCAGTTTTCCTGGACCTTTCAGACCCTTATCTGCCTGTCTACCCAGTGAAGGACAGATGCCCTCTTCATGTACCACTAAGCTTCCTTGTAATGACTATCGTTCAAGATTTAAATCTAATTCCCATATGGACAGGGAAGAGGAGTGGAGGGGGAAAGAGCTGAGAGCCAGTAAGTCTTCCTCCCCAGGAATTAGTGATTTCTCCTTAGAGCTAGTGCCCACCCACACAAGGCCTCCTGGTGCCGAGGAAGGCCGGACAGGGCAATCAAAAGTCTGCAAAGGGCCCTGTCCTTTGCAGATTCAGAACACAGGGACAAAAGAGGTGAGTCCAGAGGAAACAGCACCACTGGCCACTGGACTAGGGAGGGCAGTCAGCACTCAATCGCTAACAAGCAAACTAATGCAAATAAAGAAATACCATTTTTCTGCCTTTCCAAAAGGAAAGAGACCATTTTTATTATGACAGACAGTTCACATCTTAGAGGGGGATGAAGGAAAGCCAATAGGTAGTCATTCTCAAAATTCACCAGCAGAGAATAAACCATTATAGGCTTTTGATATGCTTTTTTTTTGGTCAAAAACTTCAAAATTCATATTCTATTTCTAAGACATTATCCTATGGGAAAATAAGAGATGTAGACAAAAATGAATGTTCAAGGATTTAAATTAATAAAGAGAAAATAAAGCTAAATGCTAAATAATTTTTTAAAAAGGATGGCTCAGAAGGAGCTGGAACAATGGACATTTGAAATAGATTTCTTAACCACACAGGAAGGCTCTGCATTCCCAGGTGTGGACAGGAAGAAAGTTCTTTTACCAGGCCTCTGGCTCTGCTCTGTTCAAGGTTAACAACGGTCTCCATTATGACTCAATTCTTCTTACCAGGAGCAGTAGCATCTATAATCTCTCTATAATTGGGGAATGATACCACATGACTAACTGCTAGTCCCAGCCTAGAGATGAGAAAACTGAGGCCTACCAAACAAAATGGCTTCCTCCTACTGACATTAATACCTGAAATCCTACAATGAGGGTTAAGTTCTCCCACATGTGTTACTTAACCAAATTTTAGAAACATTTAAGAAGTATTCGAGACCCAGTATTAAATGCTAAGGAAAGAGCATGGAATAAGCTTATATACTTGCAATTAATTACTGAATGTATCATTACCAGTATCTCTATCATGATTTTCATTGTGGCCACTTTGTAGATGTATAAACTGATGCTCCCCAAACCTAAGTGACTTGCTTTCAGGAATGGCTTTAAAGCCAAAGCTCACATACTCCCATTATACCTAGTAACTGTCTGAACTGCATCTTGTAGTCGCTATACTTCACAAACCTGATGTCCCATCCCCTGTGTACAGTGCAGCAGGAACCAGAGCACAAATGCTAGCCTGGGTACAAGCACTACCTTCCACTTCCTGTTCTTCACCCAGCTTCCTGTCTCTTCTTCCAAGGTTATCTCACTCCTGAAGACAGAACTCATATTTGCCTACTCAGAACCAGTTGAGGGTCTCTGTAACAACCCCACCCCCAACTTCCAATTACCTCCTCTCCCTGGTTCTACACACTTGGAATACCCAAGAGTAACTCTCAGATGTGGAAACTGAGTTCCACACATTCCCGGGAAGAACACTGCAGCTCTAACTTCACATACACCAGCTTTGCCTAGCCGCACCTGACTGCCTGCACTTCCAAGCTAAGCGGCACAACAGGCCAACTAGTGCCACTTCCAGAGTACAGAGAGCCAGAGTACAGAGTCACCTAGAAATGATATGAGGAGAAGGGAGAGGATGTCAGCTGACTGACCTCCTAGCTCAGTGACTTGGTTCTGGGAAGGCAGAACCGCCATATCCTTTATTGCTTTTACCAACATTAAAACCTCCTGCAAATGAAGTGGCAACGCTTGCAGCCTGCACAAGGCAAGTGCTTCTACCAGCACTGATCTGATTCACCTGGAGAGCACTGGCCAGAACTCATTTCTGCTATCCAGGAGAAATGACTGCCTGCTCCTGATGCTTACTGCCAAAGCCTCCAAAGGAAGGAGTGTCTGAGAGACCCAGAGATCAGGAACCTCCCCTGAAGCCATCTTCAGCAGCCAAAGTACAAAGGGCTCAAACCTGTCCTGTAGCCCTTGAGCCCCCAGGTCCCTGCTGGCCTGACCAAAGCTTCACAACCAAACAGCAGCAGCTTACACCCAGGGCACTCTTCTTTCTCAAGAATCCCAAAGATTCCAACACAGAACCACCTGGTTTTCCAGCCTCTGGATGGAGAATTCCAGAACAACAACAACAACAACAACAAAAAGACCTCCCCACAGACAGCGCACAACAATGCCTCTTTAGCAGCTAGCTATATAAATCAGACAGATTTCACCCACACTTAGACTCAAGAGACTGACCCAGATAGCCCTAAACTGTTCATCTACATGGGAGGGTCTCTGGGGTCAGGACTCACACAGGCACTTTATTCCCCTTCCCATCCTTGTCCCCCATCCACTCACTGCTTGGTGTCTCTGTATTTACCCCAGCCCCAAAGAGAGGGACAGCAGTCAATGGGAGTGCCTGCCATGGAGAGGGGATTCAGTCTCTCCTTGCTCTGTTCATGCCACCCCACTTGGGCAGCACAACACCCACATGAGTGAAGAGGTACCTCTCCACTGACTCAGGTTTGACCATGAAATTAGGGGGTGGGAGTGGATTCACCACAGTTGGTTACTCACTGAATTCCAAGAATGATGACTCCAGGGACTGCCCCAGAGAAACATCTGCCAATTCACCCAACAGCAGCCAGTGGATCTATTCCTGAACAAAGCAACAAACCAAGACCCCAACCCTGGCAAAGCCCATTTCAACTTCTAGACTGAATAGGATTACAAACCTAGTCTCCCTGACTGTTCATGGGAAACCTGGGCTCTTTTCGGGCACCAGTAGGCCAGATTTTGTTTATAGAAAATTAAAAAGACAATTCCACACTGCTGCCAGTGACATTCAGCTCCTCTTGCTGCCATTCACATTTCCAGAAATGGACTTGTAGTTTCACTCTCAAACCTGACTCTGCCTACCCCTTCTCCCTACATATAACAAGGCTAACCTGAGACCAGGATGAACAGGGTGTATCCGAGGTCATGTTAGCCTAGACCTCTGGCTTGGTTTGCTAGCCCGGCGCTTGCTGGTTTTTTGGTGCCGGCTTCCCAGGTAAACACCACATGCATGCCAACTGCTCTCAAGAGGGCAGACACACTAAGAAACCCTAGCTGCCTGCTGTCTCTCCTGCTCCCGGACAACCACCACATGCACACAAAACCGGTACGTACACAAGTCCTCGCATGCGAGAACAGAGGGTCCGGACCCCTGCCAGGGAAAACGCTGAGAAGGGCATGTTCTTGGGGGAGACAGCCGGAGGTGGGGACCACAGGAGAGAGGAAGGCAGCAAACCGGGTGGCCTGCCGCCCAGACAGACAATAATAACAAAGATGGGAATGGAGATTTTCAAAGACGCAGTGGCTGCACCCAGCACTGAGCTCTGACCTGGCTGCATCTTTCTGCCAGGGAACGCCTGGTCCCCTGGGGCACTGTAGCCATCAGTGAAAGGCCGGGGGGTCCTGCCTTAGGCTGGGCTTGGCAGCTGGGGCAGGAAGCCAGGTTGTGGGATTGCACTGGAGAGCGGCTCTGGGCTGAGGGACAAGGAAGGTATAGCGGTTCTGATTGGGATGTGGGAGGGGTACTCTGGGTAACTAGCTGTCAGTTAATCGTCATTCCAACCTTGGGCAGGAGTTGCGATAACTTGGGCTCCTTTGCTTGCTGGTACCAAGGAGGAAGGGAAACATTATCATTCTACCTGTGCCTTCCACACAAGAAGTGCCAACTCGCCAATGGTAAAACGGACACAGACCTAGGAAGGGAAATGCCAGTAGCCTAAGATGTTGGGGCTGAATATTGAAAAGGCTTCTTTAGAGCCTACTGGCTCCTTCACCTCCACGACACGTTCTAACTGGCACAGGAATCCATCACTATGCCTGTGCCTAAGTAGAAAGGTGCCTGTGGCTGACACGACTCAAGGAGGAGAACCAGGCCCCCCAGAAGCTGTGCCTGCCCCGTGCCCCCGCACGGACAGGATGGCTTGCCCTTGCGAGCTGAAGCCTGCACGTTGCCAGTGACTCCAAAGCAGGCTCAACAACCTCCTCCCCGCTCCTCTGCCCCACAAGCCACCTCCCCCTGGAATTTCCACACCTGCTCCCGGCTTATACAGAAGGAAGCAGGGAACAGGAGACACCCCTGGGAACGGGAGGTAAAGGAGGGGAGCAGCTGGCCAGACTGGAGAGGGAAGGCCCATCTTCCCGGGTCTCGGGTTATGCCCAACAACCCAGCGCCTGGGCACTGCCCGCTCTGCTCGCCCCAGCCCCCAGCGGAGCACGTGCCCTACTTAGCGCAGATGTGCCCCCTAAGCAGCCCAGCCCCCTGCTCCTCCCCTCCAGATGTTCACCCTTTTCCGCGCCACGAGCGCTGCCTGGTCTGGGCAAGACGCAGCCAAAAATGCCTTTTGTATCGGACACCGAGGGACTCAGCAAGCCGGGGGATGGGTCCTGAGGGTGGAGGCGCCACTTCCGTCCCTACTACCTCCAAGCACCGCACGGCCCGGGAAACAATGCCCACCTCGGCCAGATGAAGCAGGACCCCTCATGCCCAAGAGGACACTTGCGGCGGGCCTCGCCCCGGACCTCCGGCAGCCGGTGGAGGCAGCGAAGGGTGCAGCCCCGGTCTCCCGGCCCGACGGGGACCCCGTTCCCGGAGTTCCCGGAGACCGGTGAGGCGTCCCTCCCGCGGGAGCGCGCTCTGCCCGGCTCCGGCTTTGTCCCCGCGCCCTCGGGGCACAGCCCGGGCGACGGCGGGCTCACCTTTCATTGTCCGCGGCGGCGGCGGCGGCTGCGCTCCGGAACCCCGGCAGGATGTGGCGGAAGCTGTGGTTGCGGTCCAGCTTGGGCTGGCTCTTGGTGCGCTTGATGGAGCCCTTGAGGCGGCGGCTGAGGAAGCCCTGCGCGCGGGGCGACAAGAGGGGGAAGGGGAGGCGGGGTTAGCGCGGCGGCGGCGGCGGGCCAGCACCCTCGCGGCCCACGGCGGGCCGGGCTCGGCCCCAGCAGCTCGCGGCCCGCGCCGCCGCTCGCCCCCCGCCCGCCGACCGAGCGCCGACGGCCCGGCCCGCGCAGCGCGGCCCAGCCCACCCCGCGCCGCCCGCCGGCCAGCCCAGCCCGCCACGTCGCCCCCGCCCCTAAGCCGCCGTTGCCATGGCGACGCCGAGCCGAGTGCCTCCGATCGTGGCCGAGAATGCCCGAGGACCCCCGCCGAGCCGAGGGGAGGGCAAGGCTTCGGAGGGGCGGGGACCTGGGGGGGGTCTCGCGCCACCAGCTGCCCCTCATCTCCCAGCCTTGCTTCACAACCAGGCCACACCCCCAACCTCCGAGGATTCCACACGCACCCCGCCCCGTCTGGGACTGACAGGAGCAGTTACACAGTAAAGCAAACTAAGGCTGGGAGAGCAGGCCCTCCAGCCGGCCAGCGCCTAGTAGCAGCACTCTGGCCATCTAGATCCCTAAGGTAGGCAGACAGTGGCTGGATGTCAGGATGGAGCCTGAAGCTTTGGGAACCCAGCAAGGCCAATCCCCATGGGTACAGGATCCCTCAAGTGCCCCCTTAGGGAGCAGCCAGAGGTGTTGAAGGGTTTGCCAAGTACCCTCAAATCTGGGACACCGAGTCATACCATGCAGGGATTCACCAGGCAGCACTGAGCTGAGACTCCAGCTTAAACCACCACCCCCAACTCACCCCAGCCCAACCCAGAGTTTCTGAGCTAATGAAAAAGCAGGGGAGGCAGTCCATGAAGGTCGGACCAGAGCTCCCTTCACAGATGATGGAGATGTGGAGCTCAAGGGCCACAGCTGAGTCTTACTGAATGAGCTGGCTAGTTTTATGTCAACTTGACACAGGCTGGAGTCATTTGAGAGGAGGGAACTTCAACTGAGAAAATGTCTCCATAAGATCTAGTTGTAGGCCATTTTCTTACTTCCTTCAGTGATGGACTGTGATATGAAAGCATAAACTGAATAAACACTTTCCTCCCCAAGTTCCTTTGCTCTTGGCTTTTCATCACAGCATTAGAAACTCTAACTACAACACCTACAACACCGGGCTTGGAACCTGCAGACAGCTGCAACTCCCTGAGGAGGGCTTGTCTGGACCCACCCACTCAGCCTCCATTCTGGGTGATGTAGAGACAGAAATAAAGCAATGTTAACTATTTTGATGTCAGTGCTGTCGATGTGATCCCAATGTCACATTTCCTCCACCACAGGAGAACAGAACCACAGGTGGGTCTGACAGCCCTCTGACTTAAGAGGGTCAGGTGGACATTTGCTGCAGCCTCAAGCCACAGACACGACAAACTCAAAAATGGGCTGAATAAATCCTCTCATATCACCAGCACACAGAGAAAACACCTGAAAATTCATGTCTGCAAGTGAAGAAGCCTTTCTCAGAGATGAGGTGCCTTGCCCAAGGACACCCAGCTCCAGGGGCAAATGCCAGAAATGTTCCCACAGGATACCCCCTCTCTCGCAACACCTCAAGTGATCCCTCACTTTGCCCTTTCCCTCTACATTTTCTTCCTCCTCAACCACTCCCATCCATAGCAGACCTCTTCCTGTTGTCAGCATTCCACATGTCCTCCTAGGCTGGATAAAATGCTACCCTACCCAAAGACTTTCCCAGGTAGTAATGTCCACACATACCTGACCCCTGTAGCCCACATGACCTGTGCAGATATTCAAACGTACTGCAGCTCTGTAGGTACCTCTTGGCTTACAGGGTAAATCAGAGGGACCCTCCTCCTGAGACACAATCCACAGGCAAGGCATTGTAAACTAGGGGAGCTTGAAGCCCCCAGGACACAGCAGACATGCAAACGCTGGGCTCTCCTAACCTCACCCCCACCTGGCTGGCCTGTGTGAGAAGTCTGCAGCACATGTTAACTTGTTCTTGGTTTTCATTCTCTGTACTGACAATTCACAATTGTTATGCTCTTAGGGTGCAAAGAACCACAAAGCCCATTTTACAATTTACGGAGCCCATTCTGTAATAACATTGTCAGCTTGATCCTATTTCTGAGTTTTAAAAGAATAAAAGTATTCTCCCCTCTAAGATAGTGGGTTGGACTCTTGCAACTTTCCCCCACTTCTCCTGACAAGGCTCAAATACCAGTTGATGGACATCAGTAACTTCCTTTTGAAAATCAATGCTACCTGATACTTCCCCTTACCAAGTCAGCAATGATCGTGGGGTCCAATGCTTCCAGAGCCTGCTGCACAAGACACTGGGAACACAAGAATGGGCACTATAAGGTGACACTGTCTACATTTCCAAGAGGCTGGGAAGGTCAGATCATGAGGGACTCTGCAGAGAACCACTGAGGACCCCTGTTAATCCCCACTTTTCCACAGTCTGCCCTACAGACCTGAGTCCCCAGTTCAGAGCCCCACATATAGTAAACACCCTCTCCCCGAAAGGAGACTCATAGGCAGCAAGTTGTTACTGAGGGTGACAAAGGTCCAGAGGGATGAAGGGGCTTCCCCAAGATTTCACAACAAGGTTTATCAAAAGTCCCAATCTGCATTCCTGCACTCTGTCCTGGTTCACGGGGGCTGGAGGGTCACATGGTTCATCCCCACCCTGGATAAAAGGAGACAAGCCATTTCTTTTGTCCCTTCATGGGATCAGCTAGAACCAGAATTCTTGAAGAGTGGCTGATTGGTCTTCAAGTCAGAAAGTTATGCTAGGCCCAAGTCAAAGTGCTGGGAGGTAGCTCACTGGTAGGCTGCTTGCCTGGCTTGTATCAGGTGTAGACTTTGATGCCAACACTGAGAGAAAAACAAAGACCCAAGCCAACCTTTAACTAAGTGGTATGAGACAAGGTTCCTGTTCATTCCAGTCAGGCTTGGTGGTGCACACCTTTGACCCCAGCACTCCAGAGGCAAAGGCTGACAGAGATCTTTGTGAGTTCCATGATCTTCCTACCTCAGCCTCCTGAGTGCTAGATTAACTGGGATAGCACCATCACACTTGGCTTCCTAGGATCAAATGCCCTCCCCTCCACCAGGGGAAGAGGTTGAGACATGGTCTCATATAGCCCAGGCTGGCCTCAAAACTCCTAATCCTTCTATCTCCTTCCATGTGCTAAGATTACAGATATGCAACATCATGTCTGGCCTGGGTTCAAACGTCATTTGGACAACCTCCATAAAAATTACTGGCCCAGGGCTGGAGAGATGGCTCAGAGGTTAAAGGACTGACCGCTCTTCCAGAGGTCCTGAGTTCAATTCCCAGCAACCACATGGCGGCTCACAACCATCTGTAATGAGACCTGGTGCCCTCTTCTGGCCAGCAGGCATACATGTAGGCAGAACACTGAATACATAATAAATAAATAAATCTTTAAAAAAAATTACTGGCCCTTTCTGAGCCCCAGTATCCCTATCTGTAAAATAGGCTAATGATAGAACCTACTTTATGGGATTATTGGAATGACTATGTTCAGATATTACCAGTAAATCAGCAAATATTTAAGCAACCACATGTAGTAGCTTTACTGTCACCATTACTGAGATTGGCCTAAGTACAGCTAATACTTTTTGCTCCAAGGTGTGGGTGACCAACACAGGTAGGAGTCTGCCTGGGCCTCTGAGGAGTCTGCAAGCTGCCTAGCAATGGGGACAGATACATGAATGAAGTTGCTTGCAAAATGACCCTGGAGCCGCAGAGTAAGATACAGTTTAGAAGTTCTGAACTCTTTTAACTAGTGCATTCTTCTAAAGCAACCTCAGACTCCCCATGTGCACAGTGTGAGGCCATGGGGCTGCTCAGGTGAGGCCTAAGCTTTCATCCCGGGAGCATGGACTGAAGTGTAAAACACAGCAGGCAGCCTGCAGTCCACCGGGACAGCTCCTGCTCCACTCCTGTGGGGCACAGGCCTCCATTAACACAGCAGGCAGCTGCGCCAGTATGCAGAGCTCAAGTAAGGCCCCAGGGCTTTCATACAAGGCTGCTGTTCCCAGTGCCTGCCTCTGCCCCCTCTGTGAATGCCCCCCACCCAAAAGAACACAAGTGTTCACAGCTGATCCCCCCTCTACCACTGGCCCAAGACCTGGAGTGAGAACATAGCTGGAAGGACGAGCCATCAGGCACACCACACACACCCTAGTTGCAGCCACTCGGTCCTAACATCTGGCCCACCCCTGATCTTCTCTGGGAGGCTCTCTAGCAGCGCTCAAAGCCCTTTCAGAATTCCAGGCGCGTGACTTCTTCATTCACCCATTTCAATCAATTCCCGGTGATGATGATGATGATAAATGATGGGTTATCGAGCAAGCTCCTGTTTTGCCAAGTTGCTGTGTCCATGAAAACTCAATAGCACATCTCTCAGCAGAGAGGGAGTCAGCCTAGGAGGCTAAGAGTCCTTGGGAGAACGCCAGCTTCAGTATCGGAATGTTAGGTTTTCAGAATGAGAAGTGGAGGCTAGGAGAGATTAAGATGCTCAGGGTGGATAGGCTGTTATGTGGCAGAGCTTGGACTCTACCCAGGAGAGTTCTGGAATATGGGATGAACAGAGTGGGGACCTCCCTCGTAAGTGAAACAGACAGCTCAGACCATCCTCTGCACACAGGACTCACAGGTGAGGCTCTGAAGGCTCAGGGAGAAGTCTTAATCTGTCCTGCCCTCTCATGCACTGTACTCTGAAGGATGTACATACCCACGCCCTTGTGACCAAAGGCCTCCAACCTGCTATGTATCTCCTACAGTGTGAAGTCCTGAGCCCAGACCTAGTAAATAGCGAGTACTCAGTCAAGGGTGTGCTCCTTCCTGCACCTTCAGCATCTATCCAGTCATACATACACCTTCCACCCAGCCCAGTCTTCACCTCCTTCTTCCCTTCCTGCAAACTGGGCTACTGCAGACGTGTAAACGGCCTGGCATACCTCTAACTCCCTTCATCTGTCCAACCTGCGACCCTGAGATGCAGGGTCAGGATGCAGGCAGAACGCCATGGATCCATGCTGGGCAGTACCCAGCTCTACCCATGCCAGATTTTAAAGGTCCAAACCCAAACAGGGAAGCTTCGGGGAGGGAGGCTGTTTTCACAAATGTCTCCTTCAATACCATCCTAGGGCTCTGTCTAAATGCCAAGAACACATCTAAATAAGCAAAAACAGAAAAGGCAGGGGAAGATCCCAGCCAGATATTGGCACCGAGGAGAGATACTGGGCACATAGCAGACTGGGGCAGGAAACCTATTTCCTAGGTGGATGGGTGAAAGCAATAGGACCCACAAGGTACAAATGAGACACACAGAGGGTTCCCAGACTTGTCTAGAATAACCAAGCACAACACCTAGGTCTCCTCAGTTCCTTACAGCTTCAGCACCGTGCCTCCAGACTCTCCCAGGTGGCGGACGGACTTCCTGCCCCAGGCCTGCTCCAGTCTTCCATGGAAAACAGGAGCTGGGGTGAGTGAGCACCTGCCAACTCTGTGAGGTTAAGATCAGTGACTAGCCAGGTTGCCTGGCTCTCCCAGGCTTGGCATTCAGTACCAAAGAATGCTCTGGCTCTGCCCATGTCCTTTAGATGTGCCATTCCTCAGGTCGTTCTCCAGCATCAAAGGTGACTGAAGCTGGGGACTGACTCACTAATGAAATGACAAGCACAGTAACAGGTGAAAGAGAAGAGGAATTTTAAGCTGGGATAAGCTAGTGCCTTTCTGATGGTCACCCACTTGTGGGCCATCTTACACCACAGATCACCCTCTGACCCATGCCAGTGCTCTCTTAAACATGAAAGACCTTCCTAGTCCGCCTTGTCAGCACAACACATGGTCCACACAAAGATAACACAGGACAACAGGGCAAGAGGTCCCCAAAAGAGGATGGGACATTCAAGAATAAAATCTTGTCTCAAAACACCGAGTGGCCAAGAATGTTGGCACACCTGTAATCCCAGCTCTGAGGAGGCAGAAGCAGGAGGATCGTGAGTTGCAAGCCAGCCTGGGCTACAGAATGAGACCCTGTCTCAAACATCCTGGCCAGCAAACTGCACATAAACTCATTCTCACATGGAGAAACATACAAGGATGAACCATATGCAAGCTCAAGGACAGGCATGCCAACAATGCCCACACATAAGGCACACCCACAAGAAAGGCAAGCAAAACATACACATCCCTCGAGCACCGCCGTACTCACAGATGCACCTGCAAATACACATGCAAGGCGGGCAGGTGTCACAAAGTATATCCTGAGTGAATTTGTATCTATGATTTTTCAAAAAAAGACTTTTAAAAGAACCCCACTTAGGAGTAATCCTGGGGGGCTTAGCAGAGGAGGCAGCTTTTTAGAAATACTGAAGATGGGATGCCAGGTGGGTCTAGACTCAGGACAACAGTGAGTATGACTATTTCTGGAGACCCCTGCCACTGCTGCAGGGCCCCCTGGCCTCCAGTTTCCACACCAGCACCCCAGCCTGGGCTGATGACCCATTATGAGGACATGCAAGGCAAGGGTCCCTTAAGAAATCCTAAGAGCCTGGAGAAGGCAGGAGAAGAGAGTGAGGAAGAGAAAGAGCTACATGAGCATGGCCCTCTAATATTTTCCTAGGCCTGAGCAGACAGCCATGTGCAGAAATCAGCCATGCATTCTTCAGTCCCTAGGCCTGTAGACACTACCTTTAGCATAAATCGGCTCAGAGGCCTGAAGGCCTACACATGCGAGGCCAGCAGCTCTCAACCTTCCCAATGCTTCGGCCCTTTAATAAAATTATCCCCTTTCTTGTTATGAATCATTTCTAATGGTCTTTGGGGGGGTAGACCCCAAAGGGGTCACACCCCCACTGGTTGAGAACCATTGTTCTAGGCTGACCTTAGGCTAGCACAGGAGGGGGGCTTCAGGAAGTCCATTCCACCAGGGTGCCTTCCCTTGCATTTGGCCTTTCATCTTTGTCCCCTGGCCTCAGGGCTGAGATCCCATGACCAGGCCTAGTGAATCATACCTTCCCCATCCTGTATGAGCAAGTGCTCTCACAGAGTGGCCAGGGGCCCATTCTCAGCCTCCCTGTTGACCATACAACAGGAGTTGACCTCACACTCACTCACAACGCTCCCACCTGTGTTAGAGCTCTTCATGACTCCTTTGGTCCTTACAACCCATTATGCAGATGGGAAATTAGAGGCTCAGAAAGGGCAAGAACCTTGCCTAGGGCCACACAGCCAGGAAGCCTGGGTAGACGACTCCACAACCAACCATGAAGTCCTGAACAAGCACTTCAGCCATTCTGTTTCCTTGTTCCTACAATGAAAAGGTTGGTCTAGAAACCAGCTGAGCTCTAAACCCTTTGTTTCTTAGGCATGTTCCCCCACCACACCAACAGAAATTCATCTGCTGTGACAACAAATAAGAGAGAAAACAGTAGCTAACCCACAGGGTGGGTGATGCTAGGTCAGATGGTCTAGCTTCCCAGACACCTACAGTTTGGACTAGCCCCGGAGCAAGGCAGGGAAAAGTGCTAACCAATGGGGAACAACAGAGAACCCAGGGGCCTCTGGCCTGAGCATCAAGAAAGCAGAACTGAGAGGGACAGTAGCACCCCGGAGCGGAGCCGTTGAGCAGCAGGATTGTTAAGTGCCTTTTCACTAGGAGAACAGTGGCAGCTGGGACACTATCCTCTGGTAATCTGTCAGTCACAGGCTGCTCTGCTTCAGAGGAACTGTGAGTGGAGTCTAAGTCTAGGCAAGGGCTGATGACCTGCTGAGCTCTGGGGAGCTGGGCAACCAGTCAGTTTTCCTGCCCAGAGTAGGTAGCCAGAGCAGCCTCAGACACAGAGTGGAGGACTCTCAGACTTGTGGAGGTGGCTGCTCCCCACGTCACCCCCATCTAATTAATTTGCTCCCTACTGCCTCCCACCCTCCCCCTACCCATCCAACAGTCCCTAGCAGGTGCCCACAGCAGGCACTGAGGATTCCAAAGAATCAGAAACCAGTCCTGCCCTTGAGAAGGTCACTGTCAGCTGGTGGAAGGGGCACGAAGTGGATCCTTAGTGAGAAGAGGAAGGACAGGAGACGCTGGGGCTGGGGAGGGGGATGTCTGCCCAGAAGGCCTTTCAGGGAGGAAATAACTTCAAAGCAGGGGATGGAGGGGGGGGCAGAAAGACCAATCTGCCCCAAAGTGGAGGCTGGGACAGGCCTGTGGGGCCCTGGATGCCCGGATGCCAGTCTGGAGAAATGGACCCACCCATCCCTACCAGGCACCAGGACAGGGGAGGGACATTCATGGTTCCTCTAAGATGTTTTTTAAGCAATCCCACGGGCACTTATTCATCACCATGTGTAGACTCGTGTAGGAAACAGATGTCTGTAGCAGCCACCTCCACAGAGGGCCTCCAGGCTTCAGAAACAATTCTCACCCAAGACCTCACATGTAATTATGCCTGTAATCCAACCCCAATGTCACAGAATCACTTTGTATCCATAGCAGGAAATAGTGAAGAAGTCGGGCTGGGGGTGTGGCTCAGTTTGTAGAGTGCCTGCCTGGAATACACAAGGTCCTGAGTTTGATCCCCAGCACAGCAAAAACCAGGCACGATGGTATGTGCCTGTCCTCTTAGCACTCAAAAGTGGAGGGGAAAGGTCAAGAATCCAAGGTCTAGCTAAAAAAAGAGAGGTAGGGTGGGAAGAGAGGTAGGGTGGGGGGCTGGAGAGATGCCTGTTAGTAAAGTGAATGCTACACAGGAATGAGAACCTAAATTCAATCCTTAGAAGGCATGCCGAGACGGCAGAGATGGGCAAGCTCCCAGGGCTCACTGGCCAGTCAGTTTCCACACCAGTGAACTCTGGGCTGGTGAGAGACCTGTCTCGGAGAGCAGAGGTGAGGGTAGAAAGGGAGAGAAGCTGAGGAAGGCTCCCAAAGTCAACAACTGGCCCCTACACACACATGAGCGCACACGCACAGGACCTCATATACACATGTGCGCATCCACGAGAATACACTAATAAGCACACAGAGAGAAGGAGAAAATGAAGGCATGTGAACCTCTATCCAGACTCAAGTGCTTGCAGGGCTACAAGGTGGGGTGCACTGCTGAGCAAGGGAAAGTGGGGGAGGGTTCAAATATCAGCTCCCACCCTTATTAGCTATGTGACCCGCTAACAGCACACCTCACTTCTGTGAGTTTGTGAACCCTCGTCCATAAAGAGAATGGTGACACTGGCTAGCGCACATTGGTCACAGGCAGCCAGCAAGGTCCATGAGGCCCTCCACATCCAGGTGCACAGGGAGGCAGCTTCAGGGGCCTCGCCCTATGCTCCATGTAGTCATCTTGCAAAGTGAACACCACCTGCAGAGTGCCCAACACAGGTCTGAACCAGGGGCCTGCCGAAAACAGGCTCTATGACCCTGTACGATATAGTCCACACAGCCATGCTGGGTTTGGGACCCAGTCAGGAAGACTTGACTACCGCCCCCTGGAAACCCTACTCCTTCCCAAAGTAGTGGGACTCAAGGAGCCTGTAAACAGTTCAGGATGACAGGGTCAAAGTATTTAGTTGTCCCAGCCTGGTAACTGCAGTGCCCTAAGCCTTCCTGTCAGCTTCCACACCAGTGAACTCTAGGCTAGTGAGAGACCTGTCCCGGAGAGCAGAGGTGAGGGAAGAAAGGGAGAGAAGCTGAGGAAGGCTCCCAAAGTCAACAACTGGCCCCTACACACACATGAGCGCACACGCACAGCCTCTCACACTAGCCTCTCACAGAGCCTCCCCTGATGCAAGCATGCTGTGGTCCCAAACCTTGGCCCTCCAATGACCCCAAGCCAGTTCAGCCACCCAAGCTAGACCAGCCAGTGTTGTCACCCACAGCTTTCATAATTCAATGGCTCCTTGTGGCTAGGGATACAACTAGGACCTCAGCTCTCGCTCAAAGTAGCCACCCAGATGTCCACTGGCTGCCCTCTGCTGCCCCCAATTGGTGGGAAAAATGCCCTGCAGACTAGACTGGCCAGCTCTAGCCAGATCTGCCTCCTTAGAGCACTAGTTCTGGTTCCCCAAGCATTCTGGCCTTCACCTCTCTCCACCTCCTGATCCCAGGTGGGCCTGGGAGCTGCCAGGGGTGATTCTGCTTTGGGACAGCGAGGGACAGTGTGAAGGAGAGAGATAGGCCAGGTACTTGGGGCTCTGGGGAGAGTGTGGAAAGGGTGCATCCCGAAACAACAAGCAGCAGGGGGTGGACACTGGCTGAATGCCTACCTACTTGGTTGCAGGCCCTCACAGCTGCCCTGTTTACAGATGAGGAAAGAGGTCTGGAGATGAGCAATTTGTCCACAGAGAAGAGCAGCGGCCAAGATTTGAATTCGCTCCCTCCAGGTGGTCTGTAGGGAGAAGTCAGCACTATATACCCAGAGCACATGTGAAGAAAGGAAATGTCTCCATGACACTCTGCCTGCCAGTCACTGAACCCAACATGGCACCCTGAGTGAGAAACACGTAAGGAGTCTGTGACAGGAACCAGTCATTCATACCTTGTGGTTACCAGAGAGGGCCTGGCAGAGACTGAGGGACACTCTAGAAGATTTTAGAGCTGAAAAGAAGGGGTGGGGAGCTGTCCTTGTCCTCTTCCCTCTCCAAGCTGACCAGGCTGGGCTAGTCCTTCCTGGGACTGAGCAAGCAGACCCCCACAAGGACATCTAAGCTCAGGGGATCAAGGGCCATGTGACAATAGCAGTTGGCGTGTCCCTTTACCCATTCTAATTCCCCCATCTGGCCTGGTCTCTGTCTACTGATGGAACTGCTGGCTCTCAGGGTGAGCCCAAATCCCAACAGTCCCATCCACCTCATGGACCTGGGCTCCCTGTTCCCCAGCTCTGACCCAACCTGAACAGCTCCTGCTTCTGGTGCTCTGACTGAAATCTACCTGGAACATTCCATCTCTAGGAAAGGGCATCCTGCAGAATGACAGACTCTCCAGCCGAGTCACCCACCCTCTACATGTCTGTTATTGAGAGAAAGATGGTTCACACATGGGGAAGTCACGCAGGAATGGAGAGAGGGCTGAGCAGTTGGAAACATCAAGTGGGTACCCCAGAGGCCTCCACCCTTAGTCATCACCCCTTGTAGCTCCTACATCCTATAGGAGAAAGTACAAAGGCTTCAGAGCCCCCACTAGAGGCCCCAACATTTCTTGACTCACTTTTGCCTTCATGCTTCCAACACAGCAAACAGGACCACTGATTTGTTCTTGTTTGGTTAGATCTTCCTCTAACCAAACTATTATCTCTTTTCTTGAAAAACACCTACATGTCCCTTAAAACCCAGTTTTAAAGATCCCCATGTAAGAATTCTCCTATTTGCCTCAGCCAGAGAGCTCTCATTCTGGGTTCCCATGCGCTGTCCCCCCATACCTGTCACTGACTCAGAAATACACAGTTTATGTGCAACCCAGCACTAGTAAAAGTGAATCACAGAAAAGAACGAAGACCTACTTCTAGAAGCATCTGCAATCAGCACAGTGCTGAGTTCATCTGCAGCTTCTGCAGCCCCCTGAGTCTTCCCTCTGACATTTCTTCTCTATCTGACAAAAAAATAGCCTTGAGACCTACCTGCAGCCAACATCTCTACTCTCCATTTCCCCAGGACAGACCAACTGTCACTGGGCTGTCAAGTTCCCCAGAGCCTCTGCCACCTCCCACCCTGACCCAGCTCAACTCCTCGAGGTCAACAGCCTACGGGACAGAGGAAGGAGGAAGGAGGAAGGAGGAAGGACTCAGCACACACCTAGGGATGGCAAAGGTTGAAGGGCCTTCCAGGGAACCATGGCTGTCAGCACTTCCTTGTCGCCCATCAACCTGGGAACACACTAGGGGACTGTGGCCCAAGAGGGGTGGGCACAACATGCTTGCAGATCCAGGGCTCCGCCTCCTACTCGGTCTCCCACTTCCCAATCACCTGTGTCAGAAAAGACAGTGCTGGTTGTGAAACCCAGACCTATAGGAGAGGACCAGGAGGCCACTGTGGTCACCTACTCTCAGCCCCTCCCCCACAGGCTCTATACCACACAGATGAGACACACAGCAATCTCCTTGAAGAACCACAGTCCATGCTCACTGCCACCTGACACCAGAAACTGCACCTGAGTTAGAAGGACCTCCATCTCGCCCAAATCACAAAGCCCTTAAAGCCCCATCACAAGTGCCCAACCACAAGTGCCATCAACTTCATTTCACAGCAGGAAAAAAAAAAAAAAAAAAAAAAAAAAAAACAGGCTGCAATGGGGCTAGCACGGAGCTACCCATGCCCTGTAATAAGGACAGCCTCTCACAGAAGGGCTGAGATTGAGGCCTGGGAGGGACCTCTGTCAGATACAGTCCTCTCCCACAGGGCACCTTCTATGAGAGATGGTGACATCCTGTCACCAGGCTTTGCAATGTCAGCAACAGTGGCAGGTTCATTACAGCCTGTGGTATCTCCCCTGCCTCCCCCAGGCAAAACCATGTTCCCCAGGCTCCCCTGGGGGGCAGCAGCAGCAAGCTGCAAACTCAGGATCCAAATGTGGGAAAGAGTAAGTGCTCAGGAATGGCAGTGAGGAGGCCCATGACTTCTGTCCTCTAGCCTAGTCCTTCCCAGCCCTGCACTAACCTAGAGCCAGAAAGAGAAGCTCAGCTGGGACAGCGGGTCTAATGAATGGGTATGACTGGTCAGAGCACATCTCACCAGCTAAGTACCTGCCACAGGGCAGGGGTTGTCATCCACACTTTACTGGGTGAGGTTCTGAGAGGCTGGTTGGCTAACCAGGTCACATCATAGCTCAGGGAAGTGCTAGGATTTGAACCCAGATCTCCATACCCAAGCACTCAGGCACTCAGTTCCACCAGTTCCAGGCATCCAGGCCAAGAGAGTCTCCACTAAGACCTGTCCTTAAAGGCTACACAGAGACAACGGACCAAAGTGCCTAAGGACAAAAATCTGACATGGCCAAGAGCCCTAAAGTGCCTGCCTGTAACTCAGGGGCTATGTGACACAGATTCTGAACCTCAGGTTCTTCGTATGTGAATGGGAACAGGTAGCAATACCAATCATTGTCCCAAGGTCTCCAAAGGTTCACCCTGTCCACTGTGGCCCTCCTATCTGGGGGTGGGCAGAGGGCCAAGGGTGTAGGGGGAGAAACATCTAGTTCCTGCTTCAATGGAGCCCTCAGAAACCATTGTTGTGACCCTAGGCTCAGCATGGACTCTTGTTCCCCGACAGAGGCTGGCCCTGACTCTGAACCACCACCACTGCCAATGGCCACCACCTAGCCAATTTCCATTGACCCTTCTGGGCCTAAGACACCTCTCCCACCCTCTAGAACAGCCACAGTAGGCTCCTCTGGAGCCCCTGAGTCACAAGACATACAGACCTGTGTTCTTTTCCTCTCTCTCTCCTTCACCTGGTTCCCTGTCTATCTGCCTGTCTGCCACAGACTATCTGGCACCTCATCTTTTATCATCTACCTCAAACGTCACCTCAAAGGCCAAGTGTGGCAGTATACACCTGTAATGCTAGCACTCAAAGAGTAGAGGCACAAGAAACATCCCCTTGAGACCACACCCGAGAAGCTCTCTTATGGTTTTCTCCTCATAGCAGCTCTTGGCAACAAGAGGGCTCTGCCCACCGTGCATTGGCTTTGACACTCTTACCACTTGGCCTGTCCCTAGAATGGTACCTGGCATTGAGCAAGCACACAGGAAAACTTGCTCAACGAATGAATGGATGGATGATCAAAGGTTCACACCTTTATCTCTGGCCCAGATTGGAAATCTCTGGGGAAAATAGTGTGTGTTCTTCCCCCGGTGCCAGGTGCCTGCCACGGCACTGGAGAGAAGCATGTACAATTATGCCCGCTGTGTTAAGGGGCTCTGTGAAAATGTGTGTTTGAGTAAGAATACAGAGAATAAGAACACATGGAGCTGGGCACAGTGGCACACACCTTTAACCCCAGCACTAAGGAGGCAGAGGCAGGTGGATCCCTATGCGCTCCAGGCCAGCAAGGGCAACACAATAAGATCCTGTCTCAGGAAAACAATGGAGGGAGGGAGGGAGGGAGAAAAAAATGCATGAGAGTGAGAGACATTAAATGTGACTGAGGTCCACTTCTGTGAAATCATTTCTGGACAATATATATATATATATATATATATATATATATATATATCTCCATGTATCCATATGTGTGCATGCTGGTACATACACATAAGAGTGTGCACTTGTGTAGAGGCCACAGAAAAATTCCTCAGAGTACTGTACACCTTTTTTGAGGTAGTCACTGACCTGAAACTCACCAAGTAGGCTAGGCTGTCCAGCAAGTGATCCCCAGGGACCTTCCTGTATCCCATCTCTGTGATTACATGGCACCTGGAAATTTTTTTTTAACATAGGATCTAGGAATTGAACTCAGGTTCTTACGTTTTCAAGGAAAGCATTTTACTGACTGAGCCATCTCTCTAGCCCTCATTTAGGTTTGCAAAAAAGAAGAAAGTATGCATGCTGGCTATCTAAACTGAACAACTACAGTACACATGCTGTGTGGGGATCAATTTTAAGGCATTATCCGTTGGAGAATACAGAATTCTTGTCTTTCCTTTCAAGACATAATCAAATTATGACATGTCCTGGACTCTTCTATGGAAGATACCAAAGCACAGCTTTGTATCTTAAGGGTGAAGGGCTGCATATGCATATGTCAAGGGCTCTAATCCAGTCCAGCCTGTTCTCCCAGCCCTGGTGGCCTCCTAGGCTCTGTCCTCCACCTGCCCCCTCCCTCAAAGAATGGGACCCCATGTGGCCCCCAGAGAACAGGGAGCCGCCAGGGGATTGGATACCTAGAGCAAGGGAGGCTGGAGGCTCTCCCGGTCCATGAGGCTCCAGGAAGGGGAATGCGGGGTCGCAGAGCAGCCCCACAGGGCGAGGTGGTGATGGTGGTGGCAGTGGCCGTGGTGACGCAGAGATAGTTACCGTGACCCGGAACGGGGTTGCAGCCGAGGGCTCCATGCTGGGGCTTTTCTCTGACAGGCTGCCGGGAAGGCTGCGCCGGGAGCCCGGCCTTTCTTGTGGTGACTCTGTGGAAGAAGAGGAGAGGAGGTTAAAATTCAAAAGCTCTGAAATGCCAAGGCTTCTTAGGACTCCCATGTTCTAAGACAGCACAAAAGACAGACTATAGCCACTATGGAAAGTATGGTGGCATGCCCCCCACCATTAAAGATGGGACTACTATACACCCAGGCAATTAATGATACTCCTGCAAGTACACCTAAAAGGACCAGAAAACAGATTTAAATACTTGTATGAAATATTGATACCGGCGATATTCACAACAGGCACATGGCAAATACGGTTCATTTGCTCATCCACAGATGACTGGAGGAACATTGTGAAGCATAGTTTACATGATGTGAACGAACCCCAAAATCATGACAAGTGACATAAGCCAGAAACCAAAGAGCAAAGACTCTTCTAATCCAACAATGGGAAATAAATATAGTAGTCAAATTTATAGCCAGAAAGTAGGTCAAAGGTTACCCAGGACTGTTGGGAAGGGGCAAGGGCTATGGCTGAATGGTGTAGGGTTTCTGTGTAAGAAGATAAAAATGTTTTGCAAATGGAGAGTTGTGCAACTGCACATTTGTACATTTAAAAATGGTTGAAATGAAGCTGGGAAGACTGCTCAAATGGCAAAGTGCCTGATGCACAAGCATGAGGATCTGAGTTCCAATCCCCAGTGTCCACATAAACTCCAGGTGTGCTGTGATCCTGGTACTGAAGAGACAAAGACAGAAAGATCCTGAAAGCTTGCTGGCCAGGCAGTCTAGCCAGAAGTGAGCTCCAAGTTCAGGGAGAGCCCTGGTCTCCAAAAAATAAGACAGAAAGTAACAAGAGAACACCAACACACACACACACACACACACACTCAGAGAGAGGGGGTGGGGAGGGAGAGGAAGGGGAGAAGGGAGGGAGGGAGAGGTGTTAAAATAGCAAACTGCATGCATTTACTGCAATTTATTTTGAGACAGAGTTCCATGTAGCCCTGGATGGCCTTGAATTTGCCATGCAGCTGATCCTTCTGCCTCCAACTCCTAAGTGCTTGATTTCTACAATTCATTAAATGACTTATTGTTGCCATATGTGTGTGGGTGTTTTGTCTACATTATAGTGTGTGCACCACATGTATGCCTAGTACCCACAGAGGCCAGGAGAGGCAATGGATCCCTAGAAGTTAAAGATCATTGTGAGCTACCATGTGCATGATGGGAACCAAACCAGGGTCCTCTGTAAGGGCAGCAAATGCTCCTAATCACTGAGCCATCTCTCCAGCCCTCACAATTATTTTTGTTGTTGTTTTGTTTATTGTTTATTTATTTTTAATTTTTGGAGACAGAGTTTCTCTGTATAACAGCTCTGGTTATCCTGGAACTCAATCTGTAGACCAGGCCTTGAATTCACAAAGATCTGCCTGCCTCTGCCTCCCAAGTACTGGAATTAAAGGTGTGTCCCACCACCACCTGGCGACAATTGCTTTTTTAAATGCTCCTTAGTCTGTACTTAATGCTACTATCTTGTGTGTACTGAGCAAGCATCCTGTCACCAGTGTAACATAAGCAGACAGGTCACGGAGCCTTTTCCTAGAATGCCATACTAGATAAGCAACTTGATGGCTGCATCCACAGTCCCTTTAACCAAGATAATCTGTGACTTCTGTCTTCCAATTTGGGCCTTCCTTTCCAGGAGTTTTAAGGTTGGGAGGCCGGCAGGATCAGACCATAGCAGGGTTGAAAAGGCAGTGGCTACACAGCTCCAGTGGGGATTGATGAGGATATGGAGGGGGCGGGGGATGAGCCTATCACTTCTGTAGCTTTCTAAAATGTGAAATACTCGGGTTTGTAAATGGTGACAGCCTGGGGGTGGTGGAGGACGAGATATGCTTGGTCAGGACTGCACATGCCTATTTAAGACCCAATCCAACTGCTCTTGCCTGTTCCCTCAGACCATAGTTGCTGCCTGTTTGCCTGCATTGGTGTAGCCCACCCCAGAGGATTCTTCCAGGTTCATCCACCAGTCAACTACACAGACAGCCCTGAAGGAGGTCCTTGGTGACACTTCTGCCTGTTTGTTATCTTGGCTCCTCTGGCAATGGCTGAGTGTCTCTTGCTAAGAAGGAAGGTCACTGCACTGTATGTCTGTGTGTGAGAGAGAGAGAGAGCAAGAGAGAGAGACAGAGACAGAGACAGAGAGACAGAGAGACAGAGAGAGAGACAGACAGACAGACAGAGACAGACAGACAGAGACAGACAGACACAGACACAGACACAGACACAGACAGACAGACAACTCCCAATGCTCACACTGCATCTCCACATCTCCTGCACTCACAGAGCCTGGTATATGTGGCACTTAGAAAAAACCTGTTGATTTACAAGTAAGAAAAGGACAGTATGAAGGTCTCCCTGGTACATGGGAACACACAGGGACATGGGATAAGAGACCACCCTGGCAAATGTGTGCACGCATTTACACAGATCCTCCCACAAGTATACCCCAGGAGCACAGCAAGTGGGGATGTGTGCAGGTGCAGGACAGAGGACACAGGTAATCACAGGAGCAGGTTCGTCAAAAGCAGAGTAGTCTAGGCCATCCTATTCACACTTCCTACTTCTTCCCAGAAATGCAAAAGGACAGAGCTCAGCCTTCACTCAACTATAAGTCTCTAATTCTGAACCCTGGCCAAGGAGCAAGCAGGACATGCCCTGGCCCTACTCTGCCAAAGTGGCTCTTCCAGTCAGGGGGCAACCATCTCCACAGTTCCTTGCTGTGTTTCTCTACTTAAAACTCACCCCCACACACACCCTGCTAATCACTCAAGAGACATCCACTCTTTCTGGAGGTTTTCCTAGGAAATCTCTTCCCACGCTCCCTATTTGCCATCAAGTCTCTCCCCCAAACCTAGGCCTGGCTCCAGCTCATTCTGTGACAGAACACACCTTCGCCACCTGAACAGGTGTCCCTAATAGCACATCAACACCACCAGATAGATGTCCTATGAGCTCTGTGATGGTGCATCCCACTGTCACTCTGAGTCCTGTGGGAGGCATTGTGCCTGGAAGGCCACAGGCAATGGAGGCCCCATTTTACCAGAGTGGAGTCTGAACCTCAGGTTCCATCACTATCAAGTGAGGACAGGGATGGGTGCCCAGGTATGTATGGACTGAGTTCACAGTTCCTGAGGCACTGAGCCACTGGGCCCTGGGACCAGCCAGAAGACATACAGATAGTACTCAGAGCTCAGTTCAGGGTGCAAACTTTAGCTAAGGCAGACACCTGGGATTGGTCACCTTTCCAAGGACAGGGAATAGGGCCAGGATAGGAACTGACAAGTCTGGAGTGGTCAGCTCCAGATAGCTGTCTTCTACCCTACTCAGTTACCTCAAGAAGACATATACTTCACCCTGGTTCCTAAGGGCCACTCTATAGTACCACTGGGTGCTGCCCCTGCTAACAAGCTCTACTGCGCTTGCCATGAGGCAGAGATGCCCCCTCTACACTTCATCCATGCTGTCTCCTCATGATAGACATAGCATGGCCTCCTGTGAGATGCAGTCAGGTGTTGAGGGGTCATTGTTTGTATGTTGGGGGTACCCTATCAGTTCAGACATGACTCATGCCCATTCTCCTTCTCCATCGCTGAGTCTTGCAGACCTACTAAGTCTCTCCCTGAATATCTCTATTCCCAGCTCTGTTGAGCCAGGCACCCAGCAGTGTTGGGTCCTGGTTTGGCCATTATCCTTCCTCCACTAACTCAGCTAACCCACATAGGGGACCCGCTACAGCCATGGGCTCAGCTGGCAAAGCCAGCCTGCTCCAGACCTCTTAGGATCCCTACGAAAAAAGGTATGAGATCTCCAAAGTATCAGGGAACCCCTCATGATGCCTGGCCTCCAAAGATATATGTGTTCACATGTGGGAAACACACAGAAGGGTATAAGTGCATGTACACACACACATGTACACATACACACACACATACACACAGGCACATGCACACATACTCACACAGACACACACAGAGACACAGAGACACACACACAGACACAGACACACACACAGACACACACACACACACAGACACACACACACACACACACACACACACACACACACACACACACACACACACGACACGTGCATACGCACCTGGCCACAGCTTTACCTCCCCTTCCAGGACACCTGGCCTCCCAGTAGAACATGGATGCTGGGAGGGTCTGCACCTTCACCCATCTCTGAGACTGATGATCTCCAGGACCCACCCAGCACCTTGCCTCTTGCCCTCAGGGTTTGATCCAGGAGCTTCTCAAAGGCCGCTTGGCTAACCTCCCATTTTACTCCAAGTTGTTTCCCTGGGAAGCCAGACACCAGCCAGCCCACTGAGCTGAGCACACAGAAGATATAGGCCTCCATGGCCGAGGCCTGACCAGCATCTCAGCCTCTGGTGGTGAGCACTGACCCTCTGCAGTCTTCTCAAGCTTCTCTCTCCCTGGTACCCACACGTAAAATTGCAATAGCAAAAGTAGAATCTTTTAGGTACTGAATATGTACTGGGCTTTATGATGAGAAAGGGTAGGACTTTCCACCTCTTTGGGGACCCAGCTTTTGACCAGCTTGTGTATAATACTGCTTATAATACCACCCCCACTGAGAACAAGTGCTCTGGGCTTTCAGATAACAACCCCATGTGACAGCTTGGACAGCCATGGTGTGCACCCGTTTCCAGATGAAGAAACCAAGGTTCCAAGACATAAAGGTTACTCCGAGTGTCCCAAACAATGCCCCCCCCAAAGGAACTCACATAGGACCTCAGGGAAGGCAGAGGAAACAGAGACGGGGGTGGGGGGTGGGGGGAGAGTTCGGTCTCCATTTAACACTGTGGTTGCTGTGTGACTCCAACCCAGTGCTTTTCCATCTCTGGGCTCTTGACTAAACATCAGTTCAGTGAGTTGAGAGGAAAAGCAGAGAGCACTCTCCCAGTGCCCCCAACCTTTATTTTATACAAGAAAATGAGCAGGGAGCTGGTACCCCTACCGTGTCCCCAGACCAAACTGTGCTTCTGCCTCTGAGGTTCTCAGCTCAGTGTTGAGCTCCAGGACCTCTGCCTCTGGCCTCAGACTTAGCAACACAGGTTTTTGCAGGCTTTGGAAACAGGAGCTGATGGAAGTAGGATCCCAAAGAGGCCAAGTGAGTCCACTAAGAACAAACAGCACTATGAGATAACTCTAAGACCTGTTCATGGAAAGGGAAACCCACCCACCCAACTCACCCTCAGACCTCCCTTAAGGACAGCCCAGAAGTCCTTCCTCATCTCATACTTGATACGACCTCTACATGACCTCCCAGTCTACAGAACTGAGCCTTGGAATGGGCTGACGCTGCATCCCCCTTTTCCACTGACAGGTAGGAAAAGTCCCCATTTAAGCAGTGAGATCAGGCTACTGTCTACTCTTGGAAGCCATTGCCAGAGTCACGCATCTTAACCTTCAAGTGTTTGCAAAAAATAAATAAAATAAAATCGGTTTCATTCAAATGCTGCTGGCTTGGTTACCATGGATACCACCTAATCATGAAGGATGACTGTTACTTGTTCCCATGGAAACACAGTGGCTGGAGGAACATCCTGTAATTTCAACTGTCGGGTTGCACTGCCCAGATCTTAATGGTTGGAGGCAGGTGAGGTGCTAACTCTGAACATGGATGTTGGGAGACACAGGGTCAGCAGAGGTTTAGAAAGGCTGGGTGCTGCAGAAGCGGATGGGGGTCCTCACAGTGAGGGAAAAGTCAATCAGAACTACCAGATACCACCTCACACTTTTCAGATACACTTTGGCCCAGTCCAAAACTAAAAAGAAACTAGAAGAAATTAATAAGAAACCAGTCCTGAAATTAAAATGAGCAGTGTCTCCCATTACTGGCAGAGAAAGGATGCTACTCATTCATCTTGCTGGTGGCATGGACAGGCTCTGGGGAACAATCAGACATCAGATAGTACACACACACACACACACACACACACACACACACACACACACACAGACAGACATATGAACAGAACTGTCCTTCTTACAGGTGCAGTCTAGACTACACTACTTGTGTAGTCCAGGTAGTCTGTATGGTTCATCCCACAGATATGATGGCTGCAGAGATGATTGTAGCCCTGCATTAGCACAGAAGGGTAAGCAGCCTAAATGTCCAGCAGTAGGGAAAGGATGACTATATCTTGGAACTGACTGTATCATGGAATAGTCACCCAGTGGAATACTACACAGCACAGAAGAGGACACAGCTCAGGAGGACTCTACATGGAGCACAAAGGCATGCCATAAAAATCTAAATTCATATCGATTAACACAAATACAACAGCAACAGGATGTTAAATGAGAAAAACAGTTGCTAAAATAGATAGACTATGACCCTCTTACGAACATTTTTGTAAGAGTGTTCATGGCAGCCTTACAATAGCCCCAACTAGACACAACCAAGCATCCTTCAATAGGAAAGTGGTTATGCAAACTACAATGCATAAAAGAATAATGATGCCCCAAAGAAACCTGCATCCTAATTCCTGGAGCCTGTAAATAAGCCATGGTGATGGGGCAGAGAGGGACTCTGCAGATGTGTACTTGAGGATCAAGATTGGGAGGCAGAAGACAAGGCTACCCTTGGGGAGAATTCCACCTCAGGAGCCCTTAAATGTGGGCAAGGATGGCCGAGGTTGGAGCTAGAGACATGGCAGGAGGCAAAAGACAAATGTTTCAGATGCAAGAGGGACTCCCATCCTCCACTGCTAGCTTTGCTGCAGAGGAACACTCATGTCACCATCTCAAGACTGGAGTGGAACCCAGCTGACAGCCAGTGATTGACAGGAGCCTGAGTGCAGCAACCATCTGCAGGGAACGACATTCTGCAAACACAATGAGGGTGATGGGATTTCTTTTTGTCTCTTCTGTTTTTGTTTTGGAGACAGGACCTTGCTATGTAGTCTAGGCTGGCCTCGAACTCCCACTCCCCACACCTCTACCTCTAGAGTGCAGGAACACAGGTTAAGGTGAGCTTTCCTCCAGTCTTCAGAAGGGAAGGCAACCCACAACACTTAGGCTGGGTCTGGCAAAGCCAGTACTGGAGTTCCATCTACTGAACTGTAAGATGGCACCTGTGCTGTGTGCACTGATAGATTTAATATGTGCAGCAGCAACAGAAATAGAATAGGGCTGGAGGGGTAATGTGGCTCGCTGGTAGAACACTTTCCAGCAGGTGAGGCCGGGATTTCACCTAGGGGCAAGAAGGGAAATAGGGAGCCAGGGGAAACTGAGCCTGGGAGAGGAACTGTAGTACTGTGGAATACCAGTCAGCTATGAAAAAGAATGCACTAAAGAACTGCACGGTGTGGGTCATCCCAAGGGCATGCTGCTAATGAGGAAAGCAGCAGCAATGACTTCCACAGCACTGACACCATTCAAAGTGATGAAACAAGCACTGAGGAGGTGCCCCAACTGGTAGACCATTTGCCTAGCATGCAGGATGCCCTAGGTTCAACCCCCAGTGCCCCATGGTGGCACACACCTGCAATTCCAGTACTTGGGTAGTGGAGGCAGGAGGATGACCATGTTACTCCCCTGAACATAAGCAGCCTCCTGGGATGGGTGACCCAGGACAACAATAAAGTGACAGCAAACACAGCTGCTTCATGTCTAAGCAGTCCACAAAGACATGGTCACAGCTGCCCACAAAACACCAAGCCTCCTCTCAGCAAAAACAAAACAAACAAACAAAATCTTCCTCTCCTCTCGAGGACGATTACTTCATCAATGACAGGTTAGCAGTTTGTGAATTGCCTCTCCCAAGAGACAAGAACCAGAACATCTGGGGTGGGGGTGAGGAAGATGCTCAAGTTCAGGACTAGCCTGAGCTACACACTCAGGAGCTTGTTTCAAATAGCCAAAAAAGAAAAGGACGTCATGTCTGACATAGCCCTGCCTTCTTCCACTTTGTGACAACAGTCAACCAGCCGTTAGTCTCACCTCCCCAGACCTCCCCAGACCTCCCCAGACCACCAGGCCCTAAGGAAGGTCCTTCCTGACTCTTGTGTCCAGGTGTACCTCATCACCTTGAGCAAGAACCGTAGCTTGACTTCTAGAATATTCCTGGTGGTCCCTCTCTGCAGAGCACTGCTATGCAAGCGGCCAAGGGGAAGCAGTTCGCCCTGGACTTGTCTGTATTGTTTGAACAATTGCTGCAAACCTATAATCATTTCAAAACAGAAGTTAAGGCCTGCAGTGGGCCCTGCAGGCTAAAATGCATTTGCTGTCCGCATGACTAAAGCAGAGTCATTCTCCTTCCTGGGCATATGTGCACACAGTCACATAGAGGAACAGCATAGAGCTTCTCTTTGTAGAACCAGAGGGCCTAAGAGTAGAGACCGGAGACACACACTGAGTGAAAGAAGATGGCGCCTTCCAAACCCTAAAAATAAAACTAAAACATACACAGGTCACACAGTAGTTCAGTAAAACCCATCCCTCTGTATAAGTCTGAAGAGAAATGAAATGAAGAAAAAAAAATAAAAACCAAAACTGAACATCAAGATTGACAGCAGCTGAGATGACCTGACAGCAGGGAAGAGCATGGAAGCTCCAAAAGGCAGAGCCCTCAAGAGGGTGCTAGACACACTTGAGCCCCAGCCGGAGACCTGAGCAGGCAGCCCAGGCGAAAACTCAGAACTTTCAAGACAGAGTTTTGCCAATGGGTGCCTGTGTGTGTGACAGCAGTGAGTGCCTGTGTGTGTGTGACAGCAGTGGGTGTCTGTGTGTGTGTGTGTGTGTGTGTCAGCAGTGGGTGTCTGTGTGTGTGTGTGTGTGTGTGAGTGACAGCAGTGTTTGTGTGTGTGTGTGTGTGTGTGTGTGTGTGAGACAGCAGTGGGTGCCTGTGTGTGTGTCTCTGTGTGTGTGACAGCAGTGTGTGTGTGTGTCTGTGTGTGTGTGACAGC
Organism: Cricetulus griseus; assembly: GCF_003668045.3. Lineage (NCBI taxonomy): Eukaryota > Metazoa > Chordata > Mammalia > Rodentia > Cricetidae > Cricetulus > Cricetulus griseus. The sequence goes on along the minus strand of NC_048599.1, from coordinate 147,513,146 downwards.
AGTGTGTGTGTGTGTGTGTGTCTGTGTGTGTGTGACAGCAGTGTGTGTGTGTGTGTGTGTGTGTGTGTGTGTGTGACAGCAGTGTGTGTGTGTGTGTGTGACAGTAGAGGGTGTCTCTGTGTGTGTGTGTGACAGCAGTGGGTGTCTGTGTGTGTGTGTGTGTGTGTGTGTGTGTATGTGACAGCAGTGTGTGTGTGTGTGTGGTGTGTGTGTGTGTGACAGCAGTGGGTGTCTGTGTGTGTGTGTGTGTGTGTCAGCAGTGGGTGTCTGTGTGTGTGTGTGTGTGTGTGTGTGTGTGTGTGTGTGTGTGTGTGTGTGTGACAGCAGTGGGTGTCTCTGTGTGTGTGTGTGTGTGTGTGTGTGTGTGTGTGTGTGACAGCAGTGTGTGTGTGTGTGTGTGTCAGCAGTGGGTGTCTGTGTGTGTGTGTGACAGCAGTGTGTGTGTGTGTGTGTGTGTGTGTGTGTGTGTGTGTCAGCAGTGTGTGTGTGTGTGTGTGTGACAGCAGTGGGTGTCTGTGTGTGTGTGACAGCAGTGGGTATCTGTGTGTGTGTGACAGCAGTGGGTGTCTGTGTATGTAGTATGCACAGGTATGGTGTGTGCCTATGTGGTATGATGTATGTATGTACAACATGGTGAGTGTATGCATGGTGTATGTGATGTGTGGTAGGTGGTACGGTGTGCTTGTATGTGTGCATGTATGTGTGCGTGTTAGGACAAGGAAGCATATGAAACCTACCATACTGTTCTCTGGTGATATTTGTGAAAATTCCGCAAGCTGGTACTCCTGCCTCAGACTACACATTCTTCCCAGTTGAGCCTTTGATGGTCCATCTGTGGCCAGGTGTTAGTTGGAGGTTACAAACCCTTCCTCTCCCCTGTGATCCAAGTACTGGATCCTCCCCCCCTCCCCCAAAAAAAAACACATCTTGACCCATGCAGCCTGTGAAAGTGTTTCTTCATGTGGCAGAATGATACCCAGATATGATTAAGGACTTGAATGCGAAGGAAAACCAGGGTGAGCACACTGTGATAACAAAGACTTTAGTTTTCATTTATTTAATTTCTTTGCTATGGAGACAGGATCTTGCTATGTAGCTCAGACTAATCTTGAACTCATGGCCCTGCTATCTCAATATTCCAGGTGCTAAGATTATAGATATGTGTCCCTATGCCCAGCCACAAAAGGAGACAGTAAGGTGAGAGAAGGAAAAAAGACAATGTCATCAGGGAAGCAACAGTTGGGCAGAGGTGAGGTAATGAGCCAAGACCTGCAGGCAGATTCTAGAATATTAAAAAAGGCAAGGAATACATTATCCCCAGGGCCTCCACAAGGGTCACAGCCTCAAGACCCTTTAACTTTAGCTTGCTGAACCAGACTGCAGACTTCTGACCTCCAGACCTCAAAGATTATACATGTATGTCTGTACACCATTTATATGTAGTGCTCTCCAAGTCCACAAGAGGGTGTCAGACCCCCTGGAACAGAAGTTACAGACAGTTGTGAGCTGCTGTGTGGGTGCTGGGAATTGAACCCGCGTCCTCTGAGAGCTCAGCCAGTGTTCTTAACCACTGAGATATCTCTTCAATCCAGCGCCTTGCATATTTCATCCTTAGAATAGAAACTAATTACATCAACAAAACTTTAAGACACAAAGTCCTAATTAAAGTGTGCCAAAGGGAGGCGGCAACACTAAAATCTCATCCTTTCCAGTTCAGTTCTTAGAAACCTCAGTCACACCTCTGTCCATAGAAACTCCCCCCCATCACACCTGTGTCATTAGAAATTACCCCACCACACTTGTGTCATTAGAAACTACCCCCATCACACCTCAGTCATTAGAAACTACCCCCCTGCTGATCATACCTCGGTACTTAATACTCCTTAATATTTTGCCCTCTTGTTTAAAAATCATGTCATCAAGTTGTACGATACAGCAGGCTTGCCTCTTGCAGCATGCTAAGACAGGCACAGAACTAAGTGTGTATTTATTAATTTTTTAGGTTTTATTTTTAGTTATGTGTATGTGGGTGTCACTGAGTACATGTTAGTTTGGGTACCCATGCAGATCAAAACTATCAGATCCCCTGGGGCTGGAGTCACAGGCAATTGTGGGTTCTGGGATACAAACTCAGGTCCTCTACAAGAGCAGCGAGTACTCTTACAGGCTGAGGCATCTCTCTAGCCCCTACATGTCCACTTTCATTCGTGTGTGTGTGTGTGTGTGTGGGTGTGTGTGTGTGTGTGTGTGTGTGTGTGTGTACACATATGATGTTCATACTTTCTTTACCTTTCTGTGTTGCACAACCTGGAATTCTATGTTAATTATCTCCAAACTTCTTGTTTGTCTTGTTTGCTTTTGAGACAGGGCCTCATGGAGCCCAGGCTAGTCCCATTCTTGCCAAGGATATCCATGAACTCCCGATCTTCCTGCTTCACCTCTCAAGAGCTCCTATTGCAAGCACCCGCCACCACACCTGGCTCAAACTACTGATTTAATGATGTCATCCTGTCACAAGACTGCACTCCAATTCCTTGTGTAACTTTCAGCCTAAGGAGCAACTGACTCATAGACTGTTTATCAGATCCTATAAGGGACACAAGGTTACACTGAAAAAATAGCAGAGCAAAGCAGCTATAGTCAAGAATAGATCATCCTAAAATCTGTTCTTAGAATTTGAATGGAAGGACAATCAATAGAAATGTGAAGCCCAAGCTGACTAACAGGGGAGGCCACAAGTCCATCCTCTACCTCGGATGTAGATGTCTTGTGCTTTGTCAGCCTCCATGAAACTCCACCAGACTAACAACTATAGTGAACTCTTAGTCCCTCCATTGTGATCGATCCACACACACACACACACACACACACACACACACACACACACACACACACACTCAGAGGCATGCATGCACATATGCACGCACCACCTTTTAAAATGTTAACATGCAGGCTGGAGAGACGGTTCAGCAGATAAATGCACTTGCCACACAAGCCTGATATCCTGAGTTCAATCCTAGACACTACAGGGAAAAACCATATACAGTGGCTTGAACCTGTAATTACAGCACTGACAGTGATTTGGGAGATGGAGAGTGGGGAATCGCCCACAAGTTAGGTCCAGCTAAGCTGGAGCATGCAGCAAAGCAGGAGGAGGGAGGACTTCTGAAAACTGTCCTCAGACCTTCACATGCGCACGTCACACACACGCCCACACTCACAGTGTGTTCACACACACACACACACACACACACACACACACACACACACACACAATACGTAGTTTTTTAAATTACACGTGTAAGATTAACAACCAAGATGCATTGCTGAAAGGTATTATCTTGTAGTCTAAAGAAATGAATAGCCAACGCCACATTGCAAGACTCAATAATGTTCTGGGAACATGTTGCCCAAAGTGACCTACAGATTCAATGCAATCCATGTTAAAATCCCAGGGAGCTTTTCAAAGATTCTAACAAGCAGGATTTTTAAGTTCAGACAGGAATGCAAAGGACTTAGAATGGCCAATCGGGTTTGAGAATGCAGAAAAGGGCTAGAGGACTTCCATGCCAGTGGGTTTCAAGCCGTTTTCAAGACATACTTTAGCCTCTGGAAAAACAGCTAATGTCAACAAGACTGCAGAATCAGCATAAGGATAAGATGTACAGATCAATGGATCCGGATGGAGGCCAGAAATAGACCACGTACATATGGTCAACTGACCTCTGAAGAAAGTGCAAAGGGAAAGAAGGCAAGTTTCTCAACAATTGGTGCTTGAACAACTGGCTGTCTGAATGTAATAAAAAAACAGGAAATGGGGGGACACACACCTAGAGATGCAGAACCCGTGCAGTGCCAGCTCTGACTTAAACAAAAAGAAATTGGGTGTGATCACGACCATGCAGGTAGGGGCACTAAGGCAGGATATAAACCTAAGGGATCCAATGGAGGATGAGTGAGGGGTTGGTGTGACTGTCTCTCCAGACTCAGAGGGTCCTCCCTAGCTGGGTCCCTCCCACACCCCCAAGCCATTCCAGCTCTAGCTGGAAGGGATGAGTTCAGCCATGCCTGAATGCACATCTGGGTTCATGATACTGACCAGGTTTGGGGAAAGGAAGGAGCCAACGGCTCTGAATTGTCCCCATTCATGCTTTGAACACCTGGTCCCTAGTTTGTGGCACTATTTTGAAGACTGTGAATGAAGACTTTAGGAGGTGGGGTCTGGCTGGCTGAAGCAAGTCAACTAGGAGTGGGTCTTAGAAGGTTATGCCCACTTCTGTTTCCTCTGCTTCCTGGTCTCCAAGGATGTGAACAGCTTCTACAGAATCCTACCACTACAAGCCAATTACCATCTCTTCCCGTGTGCGTGCGTGCGTGCGTGCGTGCGTGCGTGTGTGTGTGTGTGTGTGTGTGTGTGTGTGTGTGTGTGTGCGTGCGCGCGCGCGCAAGTGAGTCTGAGAGACAGACAGAGAGAGACTGAAAGCCTTCTAAGACCATGAGCTGAAATAAAGCTTTATTTCCTTTATGCTGTTTCTATTGGGAATTTTGGTCACAGCAACATAAAAGTATTTAATTTAAGGCCATTAACTGTGATATTTTTATGTCTCTCAAATGTACAGAAATGGAATTCAAGCTGTCTCCAAGTTCAAAATGTGGTTCAGAGTGAGTGAGTGGTACTGTCCACTGCTGTGATTCAGAGTGAGAGCCAGCACTGTCTACTGCTATGGTTCAGAGTGAGAGAGCGGGCACTGTCCACTGCTGTGATTCAGAGTGAGCAGGCACTGTCCACTGCTGTGGGAAACCTGCTAGGAGTCATGGGGACATGTAGAGGGCTCTATGTCCTGGGCACCCACCAGAGTCCTGATGACACTTAACGCAGAGCACCAGGACAGAGGTCACACAACAGCTGGGGTGGGGTAGGCATAGCGGGAGGAGCCCAATATGCAGCTAGTCCTTAGAAGCAGAGGAGATACCATCTCACGGTACATCCCAGGATCCTGCACAAAGTCTGTCCTGGACAGGGGAGGGGCTCATTTCATTCCACCACCTCTGGTAGGCCCACTACAGACCTTACAAATGAACAGCATTTGCAGACGGCACCGACAACGGCCCTCCACTCAAGATGGTATGCAATTGTTTTTGTCACCACATGCTCCCTGCACCTCATCCTGAAAGGTGTTTCCAAAGAGCTCCCCAGTCTAAACTCTGGATGCCCTGGCTGCTTGCCACAGATTAATTAACTAGCTCAAAGATTTCTCACTTCCTGAGTCTTACTTCTCTCTCCTCAAGACCTCCGGTCATTTCAGTCTGCAGCTTACCTGCCCCCCCCCCCGCCATTTTCTTTCCACAGGTTTTTCTGGTGTCTTTTTTTGCAGCCTCAGGGTCCATTCCAGACTTCCAAGAAAGAAAAGTGCCATCCCTCAGCATCACTGGAATTTGGGGAGCAAAGGGGGCTCTCTGGGTGATGTGCTTGCTCCTCTCTGCTGTGTTAGCTTCTCTATATCGTTTTTTTTTTAAAACCATGGTGTTCTGTTACCGATTTGAAGCTTTAAGAGCAGAAGCATTAAGGGCATGGCGCAGGGCGCACACACCTCTATGTGGGCAGCTGCGGGGAGCAGGCAGATGCAGTCCTGTCTCAGGGGTCAGCCAGCAAACTTTTCCCACAAAATGCTAACAAATATTTTAGACTTGCAAGGAATCAGATCCAGGCAAGTGGGTTTTGAGAGTTCAAGGCCAGCTTGTTCTTTGTAGCAGAATTCAGAGCCAGTCAGGGATTTTATTTAGACTGTGTCTCAACAAAGAAAGAGGGAGGGAAGGAGGGAGGAAGGGAGGGACGGAAGGAGGAAGGGAGGGAGGGAGGGAGGGAGGGAGGGGTGACCTATTACTGGTGTCAGTCTCCTGAGGACCATCACAATTTCCCTTCTCCTTTACCCATGGAGCACTCCAGGCTGATAGGAGGTCTCTCCCTTCCCAGGGAACATCTGGACTCTTTAAAAGCCAGGGTCCCAGAAGAGCTGAGAGCCTGCTGTTGGACAGAGTTGGGGTTAGGGCTCCCTGCATGCACTGAACCTACCACTCTCAGACATCTACATGTCTGGATGCTAGCTGGAACAGGCAGGTGGTTCGTGGAAACCCACAGTTCTCCCAGACCCCATTCCCACCAAGCTTCTCCCACAGTGACAGTTCTGATGCCCTCCCAACAAAGGGACTCCTGAAGCCCCCAGTATCTTTTTGCTAAGCTGTTAGCACCCCAGCATCAGCACCAGCAGCCACCTTTCCATTCCTTACTGCAACCATCTCCCAGCCCTTTCACCATGAGAGTGAGCCTGAACTTTTCCTAAATGCCGGGCTCCCAGCCTTTGGGAATTTCAGGACCGGTTCGAATCTCAGCAATAAAAATTCTAGGGCTTAAAAGAGGTTGGGTGGCAGGGCTGTGACTTTCAGCCCTGCCAAATCAAGTACTGAAACGAGTGACCACCATCTCCTGCTTCCTAAAAGCAAAGTTCAGAACAGAGTCCAGGGCCTGGAGAGCTGCTCAGTGGTTTAGAGTACTTGCTGCTCTTGCAGAAGACCCAGGTTCAATTCCCAGCACACACATGGTTAATCACAATCTTTTATAACTCCAGCTCCAGGGATCTGACAGCTTCTTCTGGCCTCCTCAGGCACCAGGCATGCATGTGGTACACAATACCATATGCAGGCAAAACACCCATACACATAAAATAAGTGTTTCTATTTTTTAAATAGAGGAACGGATGTGGTGGTAGCCTTGTTACAGTGGCACTGCTGTGCATAGACCAGAGATCAGCCTGCCTGGGCTCAGCACTATTTCTCAAAGTGGGGTGCACTTTCTCCCATTCCACCCTACAGCAAACAGCACCCTAGAGACTCTCCAGGAGTGAATGACCTGCCAGCGTCCAAGTCACGGTCATCTCTGGGCTCCTCCTCCTTCCCCAAACTTCCATAAGGCCTGAGGTTGCCCCACTCCCGAGACTGCTCCAATCCTTCTCCCCTGCGCCAGTCACCACCCTGGAATGGAGTCTCTCAAGCCAAATGCCCCCTAGCTACCAGAGGCACCTGTGATCACTGACACCCATGCCCTCCTTCCTCTGCTCCTTTGCAAGTCTAGCTGAGGCTCTCAAGTCACCTGCCCACATCACAGCCCTTGAAAGGATAGGGAGGTTTTCCCGAGCACTTGGCCAGTCTGAGCCTTGGTTTTTATCCAGAGTCTGTGAGCCCTAGAACTGAACACAGTACATGTAAAGGACCCAGGAGAATGCCTGCCACAGGGTACATGCTCAAGGAATAGAGGAGGTTGTCACCATTATTACCACTGTGGCTCCCTGTGCTGCTAGGGGGCATGGGGGTGGGGGGATGCATGCTTGACTCACCATTCAAGGCCCTGCCAACCTTTCTGGCCATACCATCTGCTGACCTGATTATACCATTCTCCTTCAACTCAACTCCTTCATCACGAGAGTTTCCACACCAGCCAGGCAGCCCCTGCCCACAGTGTATACACAATAGGTAGCTAACTGGGTGCTGGTTACTGTGTAGCAGTCTCTGGTGGGAGGGGACACCAAGGTACCATCAAGATGATTCCAGTCCCTCAAAGACATCACAGTGTACTTCTACATCAACATAACAGACTTGTAATTTAGATAAATGGGCACCGATACGAATACACACACTCAGGTTTGTAACACATCCTCCATCGTGTCATAACTATGTCAAGCCTGCTTCAGAGCCCTGTCTGGATAACACTTATCATCCATCCAGGGTCCTAACCTTGGTTATGCTCCTGACTCAAGCCCGGTGTCCCCAGAACAGAAGCATAAATAAATAGAAAATCACTTACATCTAATCCAGATTGCCAATTTACTGGTTTTTAATCCCTAATCTCACCATTCCCCATGTCAAGCAGGTCTCTAAGAAGGGTCTAATGCTTGCCTCTTCTCCCCACCACTGCCTCCCCTCACAGGAGAGGCACAGCGCCCAGTCCTATCTGCCTGCCTGAACTCCGCTTGTTCATTTCACAGTCGTGTCAAGGCATCACCTCCAAGGGCCACAGAAAAAGAAATCACACAGCTCGGGTGCTGACAGCCCTCTCCTGTCTGTCAGAAAAGGGAAATAAAAGCTAACAAGACCTCCAAAGGCAAAATCCCCAAACCTCCATTCGGTACCCAGCAGCTGTCAAAGAGAACACAGGGCCCACAAGAAAGGGGGGACCCACCCCAAATGAAAAACACAGCTGCTGCAGGTGTGAGCTGCAGACAAAGCAGGTCCAAGGGTGTCACAGGCATCCTCAGCACCGTGCAACGTGCAGGGGTGGGTGGTCTAGACAGCGGAACCAGGTCTGCCCGTTCCGAGCCCCGAACCGAGCCTTCTGCCCCCGTTATTTAGAGAGCTGTTGAGATCTCTCCTGCTTCCTTATTTATGCAATCAGAGGAAATCACAGCACAGACCTACTTCCAAACTCAAGGCCACGTGGGCCAATTTCAGATGGATAATTAAATATTGAACAAACGCTGAAATGCCTCTACTGGATGAGAATTGCTAAAAATAACCAGCCACCACTCCTAGAGCCGGTACCTGACACACGGGCATCATGGTGACTCCTCAGTCCCCCCTCCCCACAACTGCCAGACACATTCCCAGGAATGGCAAAAGTGGGGTGGGGGCTGACTCCCTAAATACCTCCTGAACAGAAAACAAAACTCTAACTCCCAGCAAGCTCTGAATGTTCCTGACCAGGAAATGCTCTCCCTTCCTGACATTTAATCAAGTGGCCCCAGAGGAAGTCACTGGAGAAGTGGCAGGCTCTGCTTTTCTTTTAAAAACAGTCAAAAAAGCTTCGGGTCGTTTCTAAAGCAAAACAAGCATGTGCTCCAGGATGTGAGTAGGTCTACATGGAGACACACAGGGTTCCATCCCCATTTTCTTCCACCAGACCCAACAAGGAACCCAGATGCCTCAGGTTCCTCATACAAGCTAATCTAGAAAAGGCAGCAGCCAAAGCCAACATGTCAGTAGGAGGTAAAGAGATTGAGAGCCCAGTTCCAAACTGGCTATCATCAACAATGGCAGTAACCTTGGGTGAGAGGCCTTGGCTCCATGAACTTTGGTTTCCCTTCTGGGAATGCAGTTGCAAGAGACTAAGTAAAGACTCCTGGTGCCTGGCTGTGCCATGGGCCTTACTGGGTGCAGAACTAAAGCAGTGAGAAAACTAGGTGCCCAGAAATCAAGCTCTACCCTGACCCACTAAGGTCAAAAGCGTACCCTAGATCCCGCCAGTGCTCAGGGTCACACCAGCCAAGGAGAGGCAGAGCCTCCAGTGTGATTCTAGGCGAGCCTTCCAGCTCTATGGACCCAATACTAGTGTCATGTGTTATTTCAGCAGAGTTCAGTCTCCCTATTTGGGGACAGACATATCAATGGTTTCTACCTTCATGAAGGGTTGGGGAGTTAGAGATGGGAGATAAGGGGGGAGGCCCTCAGCAGGGCAGGGCCCACATTCAGTTGGTGAAAGAGGATATCTAATTATTAAAGGTGAAGACAGCCAGGATAGCAAAGGCCACGGGGCTGACATCCCAGCAGATTAACTGGTGCCTCTGGCCTCCCTCAAGGACCTAAAGATCTGTCTAGGGAGTTGGCCTCAGGCTGCCTGCCTGTGGCTGGGAACTCACCATCCAGTGTATGCTAAATGGTGATAAATGCAAACTGGGCTGACATCCTGAGACATGTGATCTGCCAGGAAAGTGGCATGCCTGGCAGAATAAGAATGATAACAGGGGACAACAAGCAAAGGTGAGGTCAAAGGCCAGAGTGTGGGGTGGCAGTGATGGGTATAATCCGTGTATGAAGAGAAGCCAAGTGGAAGGAATGACAATGACTCCATTGATGCCAGTGGCGCTCTGGGGCCACAGGCTGGACCTAGGAGCTGGACAAGTCTGAGAACAGTTGTGAGGTTGGGAGCTGGATGTATTTATCTTGGGGCCCCCAAGTACTCACATATGCTCTCCGGGGACCAATGGCATGCTCTGTCTGTGCCTTGGAGGAGACCTCTGAAATCCAATTTGTCTTTTTCCCCTCACTTCCTGTTTCCACTGAGACACATAGACCCTATGTGGGGTCTGGCCCCAAAGTCTCTTCACCCTACATACCTTGGGGTGTAGTAAGCTCACTCCCTTTATGGGATACAATGAGTGAAAATTGTTCCCATCTGCTTTGCTTCCATTTGTTGAGTGCCTGATCTGTTCCAGCAGTGAACTTGGAACATTTAACCTTAACATCAAAACCAACATGCATAGCACTGCTGTGGATGCATACTGGTTATACCCTCATTTTACAGACGAAGAAACTAGAGGTCAGACTGAGAGCCCAACTCCGCCCAACCTCAGCTTCTGGTTTCTGCCTTACTATTCCATGGCCTGGTGGAGCAGAGGCCAGCCCTTGGCTTTAATAAGGCCTGGTCTCCTTTTCCCATCCCATTTATGCTGTTAGCAGCTTCACTGCCAGTCCGAGGCCCACTTCCCCCATAGTCCTCCAGTCCCAGCCCTCCCTGTGGTTGAGGATGGGTCCTTCCATAACCATTGGTCCCATCAGAAACCGATGTGACAGGACACAGGCACATCCATACTGCCGCCTGGAGTGCTGGTAACCCAGAATCACACACCCAGCTGGGCAAAGGTGTGCACCCATCTGGCCTCCAAGGATAAATGACCTAGACACCATGCTCTGAGCTGTGGAAGCCACACCCCAGAGGTCAACCCCAGCCCTTCTGAGTATACCTTCATTTTGCAAAGTGTACTGGGGAGTTCTTGGGAGCCCCACTCCTTCCTGGTGCCCGCAGACAGTCTCTAGCAGTCCCTACAGGGAAAAGGAGCCCAAGTAGGGTTGGGACATACAGCAGCAAGAAAGAGGAATGAAAGACAGATGTACAGGCTGGGGAAAATCTGGCCACGACAGAAGGACTATTGACCAAATCCCTGGCACCTAGCAAGACCTAGCAGGGGACAGAGAAACTGGCAGGGCATGGATACGGAAGAGCCCAGACCTCCCTGGGCATTACTGTAGGCACCCAGAGAAGTGTCCAAGCTCATGGGGCAACAGAATATGAGCAGCTCCTCTTGACAGAAGGGGAGATTGAGAGCCTAGAATGGATCTGATGTCAGCAACCAGTTTGTTCACGCAGAGCTAGGAATAGAGCCCTCTTACCCACTAACCACTGCCCTGACCCTAGAAAAGAATGTGTTTCAGGGCACCCCAATAAGCCAGTCTCAGGTACTGCCAACAGGGTGATTACAACCCATTTCCACATGCCATGGGACCAGGCTAAAGCCGGCAGGTAGCAGGTGCTGGAAATGTACTGGAGGACGGGTAGAGAGTGCTCTATTTGTCTTAGGGAGTCGTTCTGACTCCTGATAGCAGGAAATTGGAAGCAAAGCACCTTGACTGGTGATACCCTTCTGGAGACAAGACTCCCCACATCCACAAGCCAGGCCCAGCCTTCAAGTGACCCAGGGTCACACAGCAGCTAGATGCCTAGATGATCCCAGCACACAAAGCTCACAGCTTCCACCCAACTGTAAAGCCCACTCAGCCCAATCTTCAGATAGGGAAAATGAAGCCAAGGAGAGAAGACCCTTGTTTAGTGCCACACAGTGTGTAACCCAGGGACTCTGGAGACATTGTCTTTCCCTCATAGCTTTATCAAGACCAGGGTACTGTTCCCAGAAGGCAGTAAGCCCCTCGGTAGGAGGTGATGGCCTAGCTAACACCCGCCTGGCCATCTGTTGGCCCCTGATATTAGTCACCAGCTCCTCCATGCACTTTCTACCTCTGAAGACAGAGCCTATGTGCCTTTCCCCTCCCTGCTAGTAGCTGAGGCCAGAAATGAGGTAGGGGCAAAGGTGGACCATTAGGGGACCAAGCCCTAACCATGCCAAAATTGACACCAAGGTCAGAAGGAAGTGATCCAAGACCTTAGCATGGCTTCCCAATAGGAAACACACCCTGGTCCAACCTGCCCACAAAAGGGGGTGTGGCCAGAGCAGGATCAAGGTTGTGGGTTAAGGGAAGACGGGCAAGGAGCCCCTGGCCACCCTGCACCCTGACCTGCCACTTTGACCACACCCTCAAATGGTCACTACTGAAGGCCCTTAT